>NW_013674634.1:24763-26688 GCF_000517525.1 Limulus polyphemus
TGGGCTACTCTTTTACCAACGAATAGTAGGATTGACCATACATTATAACGCCCTCATGGCTGAAAGGGCAAGCATGTTTTGTGGGACGGGGATTCGAACCCGCGACCCTCAGATTGCGAGTCGAACGGCCTAACTAACTGGCCATGCCGGACCCAGACGCTACGCAGACGATACTATTACCGGCGTCATTGTAGTAGTGAAAGAAAACATAAAAAAAATTTACATGCTATCAACAAATCGTTAATTTTTTACCGAGATAGAATCAGATAGTGATTATTCAAAACCACCAGGCCTAGAGAAAATTACTAATTGGATCGATCATATGAGAAATTGGCCAAATGTTACGTATGGCGATATTTATAACTATCTAATATTATCAAGAGCAGTCGATGATCAGGAGATTAAAAACTTTAAAAGCTTGCATAGTTACAACTACTTCCAAAGTGGTAATGTGGGTCGAATTTTGCACCAAACATATGAAAACAATGACATTATTTTGAAAGGAGACGTCTGTGCCTCACAAATTTTATCAAAAACAAATGAATTGTAAGCTCATTGTAAACAAGATGTGACTGTTTTTAAAGGATGGTACTCATACATGGCAGGACAAGGACACTCGTGCAGTCACGTAGGAGCAGTTCTGTGGAAATGTTAACATGCAGTTAGATATAATTATACGGGTATAGCATGTACTGATGAGTTGTAACATGGAACCGAAGAACTAAAAGACATATAGATCCAAGGCCTAACTCTTCTATTCAGTTCCAGAAGCCAAAACATGGTAGGGACATATTGCCAGAAGATGATGAAAACATACCTAGCATTATTGCCACTTTTTAACATTAAACAATTTAACAAAAGTTTCAGCTATAAACCACACACAAGTGAAATTGTACAAGAGGCTCATGGACACCATGACTGTTCGATGTCTTGTGTAAAATGTTATATTTTTTAAGAAACTTGTGGCCCTGGATCAAGCTAAAGTTGACAAACTACAACAACATACCTGTGATCAGAGTGCAAATACTTTGTGGAGAGATGCACGGAGACTTAGAATAACTGTAAGTTCTGTACCCAATAAAAGAAAGTACAGATTGAACAAACTTTATTCGTGAACATTTGTACCCCAAATTTGTAGGAAACAAGTATATGAAGTATGGACTTGAACAAGAGTCGCTTGGAAAAGATTATTTAAAATCCACAGGATTAAATATTTATGAAAAGGCGATGTATGTGTCCATACAAGAAAATTAGCTGTCTGGTAGTGCGAATGGAATACTAAATTGTGATACCTTGCTCGAAATTAAAAGTCCTTTTCTGACAGACTGGTCAAATTTGAATGAGTTTATCAGAAATGGTAAATATGATGTTATAAAAACTGAAGATAGCCAATTTTAATTAAAATTGAAAAGAATTAGGATTTTGTATTTGCAAATACAGCTGACTATGTTCTGTTCAGGCTTAAAAATTGTAAACTTTTGGTGTAGAAATGATAATATTGTTGCGTCAGCGAGGTCACGTGACTAGTGTCACGCCACGTTTTCTAGAAATATCCTGTTCCTTCGTGAATGCCCTAGCATTTACTAGATTGGGGGTAGTCTGGTATATATATAAGATGGTCACAACGTGACGGGACAGTGTGTAGGTAGTGAGTAATTGAACTAAGTATTGTCGAGCACGTGAGACGTTCTAGCGTTTGTTATAGAGCGACTGTTTAAAATAAGTGTTACGGGTAAAGTTATATTCAGGAAGAATAAACCAGTTTTATTAAGAAAGGACTTGTGTCGCTAAAGTTTCGTCGGAACGAAGTTACGGAAAATTTACTAGCGAATGGAGACGTAACAAATTGGTGTCAGAGAGTGGGACAAAAAAATAGGAGACGAGAAGCAGCAAATCAAACTACAGCTTAGCAGACTTGATGGAAG
>NW_013674635.1:0-2882 GCF_000517525.1 Limulus polyphemus
CAATGAATAATCAATAATAACCGTCTACCCGAACGATTCTTTTCGAAAACTAGAGCTAGAAACTGCTAATATAGTTTGCTTGGCCTAACCAATACTTATGTATTTGCACGTCCTCTCACCCTATATATATAGTTTTGCTGCTCTAAATCAGCCGTCTTTAATCCGAATGAAAAAAACTAAAAACGGTCCACTTTTACTCTTAGGTGAAGCTGTAGTAGAAATGTTAGACCGATAGCTCACGTGACTTTTTGCGTAAACGTGCGCACAAATTTTCATCAAATTTGAACAGTTTTTGTTGAATAACTTTGCACACGTGGCTTACATTTATACCAAATGAGACTCCCAATTGTAATGTGAAAACATCTATCAGTGTACTAAATTTGAAAAAAAAATCCATAAAAATTAAATATATTTTTCTATCAAATAAAGTTTCAAATAAAGGAAGAAAATCAAAATTGAAGATTTTATATCTCACGTATTTCTGAATGGATTGCCTTTGGATTTGGTATGTGAAACAAGAGTCCAGCAGAGAACATCCACTGAAAATACGTGATAGTTTGGACTACCACAGCCCGAGATAAAGATGGTGAAAAATCGCTAACTATCAGTCCTGTTTATTTAACAGGTTGTTTTGGCCATACGACAGGTGTCTTGATTTTCAATTAGAATAATCTGTACAAGAGAGGAGAGTGTCTGAAATGTGAACACTGCCTCATTAACTTCTCCCTCAAGATCCATTTTCAAATGTCAACAGTGCTCCAGTCTTTTTATTTTCCTCAACAATGATCCTTTCTGTGATCCTGCTTTCATGTTCATGCATTATGATTAGTGAGTGACTAGTTTCATGTTCATGTATTATGATTATTGAGTGACCCGTTTCATGTTCATGTATTATGACTATTGAATGACTAGTTTCATGTTCATAGATCACTAATGAACAGGTTTTCAGGGGGTCGCAAGCAACAGGAACTACAAAGGTAAACAGGAAACTTGTTTGTTATTTAGCCAGTTTTAATACTGCAAGACTTAAAAGTGTTCGTTTGTCAAGAAGGTTTTTGTAACTAGTATAATTTACATGATATCACTTTTATATATTGCTTTAAAATGGTGAGATTTTTGGAATGTCCAAACGAATTTGATTCTACAACTTGATTTGTTCTTTATACACTTGTATGCTTGATCTGAGGAACAAAACATGAAACGTTGTAGCTTTCAATTTTGTGTATAAAAATATTTTAATTTTGTCTTTCATTAAGGGTGGGTTTTTAAAACGGGTCACTCAGTAATCATAATAAATGAACATGAAACTAGTCACTCAATAGTCATAATACATGAACATGAAACGGGTCACTCAATAGTCATAATACATGAACATGAAACGGGTCACTCAATAGTCATAATACTAGTAGCAAACATTCAACATGTTTTCATGTTATACTCATGAAATTACATATATTTATTAAGTTACCATGAAAGTTTGGAAACAGGTTGTTACAGTTGTGCCAATATTGATATGAAAGGAGACTGTGATATCTTTCACCATTTTTCACAACTTGAAAACCAACATTATTATCTGTGTCCTTTTTTCCTGTCTCACTCTGTCCTAAACTTGATAAGGCCAGCAAACAATGAGCCTATACTTATTTATTCTACTATCTGAGCCACATTTTTAGAAACTGAACTATGAACAATTTTATCAGGGATCATGTCTCTGTATCAGTATAAAATAAATGTGGATGTATCACAGGTAACATTAAAATACATGTAGATGTAGTAATACCTTTGGAAGGTTTCACATCAGTTTAAAACATTGTTTACGTTCTCCTGTTGTTTAATGTAACAGTTCTTCTGTCTTATTGAACACATTATTTTGAAGCTACCAGAAATGAGTATTAGGTTGTTGTTGGGATAGATACGTGATAAAGTTTTGATTGTACATGTTAGGAAGTTTCACTTAAATGTTTTATCGCTTCTCTCTTCATATTATCAAATTTGTAGTGCACCATTCATCGAGCCTAGTATTATTATTTTTTTTTGTACGTGTTTAAAAGTATTAAGCATATTTTCAGTTATTTATGTGTTGTAGATCAAATATCTCTGATCTGTTGCACATTTAATTAGTGAAATCGTATAGTATGTAAAGTGTTTTCTAACCTTTTGTTTACAGCTGCTTCCTCCTGTCGAGTGGAGTTGTGTTCCATCCAGTACAGAAGGGAAAGCCAGTCCGAAACAGAATTGACTGCAACGAATCCGAGTTATTCGCGCTATCACTATTGCACGGTGCTACGTAATTACGCTGACTGCATTAGGGCCACAGCCCGAAGTTGTCGTGGAGACTTGAGTTATCATACCATAGCTACATTTGTAATGAAATGGTTGGAGAACAAAAACTGTACTCACATTATTGCCAAAGGAAGACCGGAGTACGGTCGAAAACAACCTCCAAAACCGAAGCAGTTCGTCCCTACTGAATGTACATTCCGAAGCAGTCAGTCTGGACCAGTGAAATTCAGTCATTGTGGACTGTTTGGAGATCCACATCTTCGAACATTTTATGATGAGTTTCAGACGTGCAGAACTGTAGGAGCTTGGCCCTTGATTGACAATCCATACTTGGCAGTTCTGTTTTTATGTTTACTTTTGAACTGAGAATGACTTGTTGAATGTTTGCTACTAGTCATTCTCAGTTCAAAAGTAAACATAAAAACATGTTGAATGTTTGCTACTAGTCATTCTCAGTTCAAAAGTAAACATAAAAACATGTTGAATGTTTGCTACTAGTCATTCTCAGTTCAAAAGTAAACATAAAAACATGTTGAATGTTTTCTACTAGTCATTCTCGGTTCAAAAGTAAACATAAAAACAGGTGTTGAATGTTTGCT
>NW_013674635.1:3856-12799 GCF_000517525.1 Limulus polyphemus
GGTTAGGCCAAGCAAACTATATTAGCAGTTTCTAGCTCTAGTTTTCAAAAGAATCATCGGGTAGGACGGTTATTATTGATTATTCATTGCCAACTTTTCAGCACAGATTTACTAAATTTTATGAAATTATCCTAATTAAAGAGCGTTTAGAGTCACGTGGTATTAGTTTAAGCAATTAGCATAAATAATGATGCTCGATAAGGCTGAACCGATTGCATGGGGGTGATGACAAGAAACTGTTAATCTAAATTCCATGGTGTTACTATGAAGGAAACTATTAACAATGTTTTAGAGAGGAAAACTAACATAATATATTTTAAAGAAGCTGGTTGGTTTTGTAAAGTATAGATCTGTTCTGAATAATAGGGTTGCGATCCTAAAGCTAATGTGGGTTACTATCGAGTGTCAATTTCTTATGTGGTATGGTTTGTTGGTGTGTATTGACAAAAAGTCATGATATCTAATCAAAAACACATTAGGTGTAAAAAAAAATGTGCAGCCAAAATAAGGATTGAGCGTGTGACTTAAAGGAATGAAATCAAAATTGGTGACCAAACTGGTAGCTACAATTATAGCATTGATAAGAATTTTACAACAAATATTTATTCATTAGTTAGCCAGGCCGCGTATTTTGTTCAACATGGGCCATTCCTTTAAGTCGCACGCTCAATCCTTTTTTGACCGCACTTTTGTTTTCACACCTAAGGTGTTTTGGATTAGATATACGGCAGCTGGAGAACCAAGATTCTGTTTTTCTACAAGAAGTAAACTGTCCACAGTAACTCGATCCTAGTTTCAGATGGCAGGTGTATTGTGATGATAAAATCTTTATGGTAACCTTCATTCTCTTTGAATTATTATCACCGTTAACTTCCTGGTTGAACTGCTAGTTAATGGTTTCTGAATATCAAAATCACGGGGGATAATTAGATAATGAAGGAATAGGGGACACAACATATGACACAGTTATTATAACTGAAGTAATCATGCATGGAAATAGAACATCATCAGGTTTAAATGTTCATAAACAATTAGTTTTGTTTTTGACTAAAGACTCCCGTGTTTAATAGTTTCTGTGGGTACAAGATTTTATCTTGATGGTATTGTTTCAATCCTCATATTTCTGGTTGGCCCATAGAAAATTGATTTGTTGCGTCAATATTTCTCTATTATTTGTTAATAAATTATTGATTGTAAATTCAATCAACCTTAAAGTGATTTTTGTTTAGTCGATGTTTTTATAATCTCTTGTAAAGGTTTAGTAAGTTATTTGGGACAAGAACTTTAATCCTGATCACCTTCACATGTTTAAACTTTGTCATTATAAGTAAATGTACGTTTGTTATTTGTATTTTGTAAACTGGTGATTTCAATTGAAACATCTTCGTCAATTATTTCAAACGAAGTCTTATTTTTTGTTAATTTCTTTGCATGTCTATCAAGGTTAATGAGTATCTTAAGACTTATTTTAGTTTTAAGATAACAATGTAGCAGTTACATTATATTCCTAGTTAGTTGTTAGATCCTGTCACTATTCTATTCTGATGGATAAATACTTAAAGTTACACCTGCTAGGCTTATTGAGAGCTATCTGCCAACTTTTCCTTTTTTCGTGATACGTTTGAGATCGATTTTTGAAAGTATTTTACGTGTCTACCATTTGGGCTAAGAACATGGATTTGAGTTTGTTTATCGTGTTGACTTGGCAGCTGTTTTTTTAAAGTTTTATAGATAAATTAGAATATAAAGCCAACAGTGTTTATATACAGTAGTTTCTAAAGCTCCTTATAAAGCCCATCTTACATTTCAAGAGAGCGAGTTGTTTTCAGATGTAACGGTGAGCTATTATTAACAAGGGTTCCTCTATACCTGTATCAGCTTTACTTCCCATGTTTCCTGTCACAGATAACGTGTCTTAACAGATGTGCTACTTGTCGAGGTCAGTCCTCATCCCCACTGTAAAACACAAGTGACAATCTGTAACACACTAAGTTTAACAAACGTCTCTGTAACACATTTAACTTGTGACGTCTCTAGCTTCTTTATCTCTTGGTTTTGAGACGACCTTTCGGGTCCAGTGAAGAACTCAACATGGAGACCGAAACGTTATCAAAGGAAGCAGGAGACAGCCATAAGGAACAGCGTCAACCTGGTTTTTGTGCCTAGAATACTAATATCTGCTGTACTTTAAAAATCATAGCTTTTAGCGTAAGGCTCTTTCACGTATTTCATACACTCGTGTGTTGGAAACACAACTACATCATTTTTGACCACAGAATACGGAAGGGAGGATATTGATGTTTTAGATAGTTTTAACACAGTTTAGTCCTGTATATATATTGAAACCGTGGCAGTCAATTGTTTGTAGAAACATCAGTAAATGTGATCCGTGGGTAAGGTCATGCAGCAAAGTTCAATACATTAATGATCCCCTTGGGGAATTTCTCGCGTGTCGTATTCTTCTGGTGTTGTCTCGCACAAGAATCTTATCGTAAAATGTCAAGTACATCTATCAAGTCCGGATTTGGTCTAACCACGTGAAAAGTAAAATCATCGCTGTTCCAATTTTGTAGGAAGCTAATAGGGTTAGAGCATAAGAGGTGTATTATAATCGTTATTTATCACTTCTTTGTTTTAAAAGTTCTGTAGGAGAGAAAAACCATACAATTTATGTGTGTATAACGCGTTGTTCAATAATATACAGTAGTTTTAGAATGTTGAAACCTTGAGGTTTCAGGGTTTTGATTACAGAACGTTCTCCGTGACACCGTATAAACAAACCGATATCACAGTTGTTCATGAATCTCCATTAGAATAGATACCAGGTTGAAATAGGTACATGATCATCTCTTTGCTACTATCATGAAGATACACATTACAACACCAAAGCCTAATTCCTTTAATTTGTAATTGTTTTATTGGGAGGACTTTTACTGAAACTGAACTTAGTTATTCTGTTTTGTCAGAGTTTGAAGTTACGTGTACTTTAATAACGACCTTATCCCCCACAGTGTAAGAACTTATTACACAACTGGACGGTATTCCTTAATATTCTTGTATCTCTCTCACTAGGTGACCGTGTTATTACGGGATCACAGACCTTGTACCACGGAAAAAACGTTCGAAGCTCAGACTGATAGCTTGCCTGGTGCGTTCGTCGACGGTACACGGGGTACCAGGACGGGTGACACGGTTTTCATAGTGGAAAAGGAGCCTGGCCGTCACGTTGAAATACACGCTCGCCACATCCTGACCCATATTATCATCAGACAAGTCGGAAAGTATTTGACTTTTGCTATAAAAATACCTGAAGAAGTAGCCAAGCTAGGCGAGAGAAGTGAAGCCCTACAGCTGTGTTTAAAGGGTTGCCCCCGTCGGGAACGTATAAACTATGGCCAACTGAATGGTAAAGCCATGCCCGTGCAGGAAGCGGTAAGCGTATGTAAAAACTGGAACGTTACAGACTTTTATTTTGATGCCTGTGTTTTCGATTTATTAACTACGGGGGACCGAAGCTTTAGTCGGGCGGCTGGGGAGGCGAGGAGAGACGTTTACTATTTAAACCCCTCCTCCGCCGTAGGCGAAAATCGAACGTACTTGTTACCAGAAACTATAGGTGACTCTAACAGCGGGACGCCAGAGAACAGCGCCCCCGGGCGGCCATTAGTTCTATTCACTCTAATAATATGTTTATTGATGACATTTTGTAAAAATTCTTGTAAGTGTAGTTCTTGTCGTAGTTAAGAGCAATGACCATAAAACAGGTAAGTATCTCATCATGGAGAGAGAGATAGAAAGAGAATATTCACGAAAAAAAAAAAACAAGCGAGAATGAAATAGGTGTAGAGAAAGAATTGAAATGAGTCTCCTATGTCACAGCACGGAATGGTCGATAACAGTCAATATTTGTAAACTATTGTTGTGAGGTGTGTATTGTGAAAAGGTGTAAAATAGTATATATGTATATATATATGTGTTCTCGAGATCAGTATTGTTGACACACGTTAATGTAGTCTCAATATTACGAGTATTAAAATAAATGTTAAGATCAATTAAATATTAGAAAGATCTATGTTTTAAAATTCACACAAAATTTTATCGATTGTACACACAAACGTTTTACTGTGGACAACCGATAAAAAAACATAGTTCTGACAGGAATAACTGGTGTTGAGCATGTCTCCCTTATTCAGGACACGGTCAGTATTAATTTAAAAAATAGAGGTGTATATTTTACTTTGTTTTCATTTTATGTTAACGTACTTTCTATCGACCATAATAAATAATTTTCATTTCGCCAGATTAATGTGCCATCGAAATTAGAGTATCGAATGTAAGAAAGTTATGTGTGAGTTTGTGTGTATACACATTTATTTATTTTTACATGGTTATTAGAGAAACATACGTGTGTTTATTGAAAATCAACCTTGTTCTTAGTTAAGTTGGAACTTGGATACAGATCGTCAGTAAAATACACGTGGCTCTAGAGATGTTTTATTCGGAATTCTGACACCGAAAGTTTCGGTACTTTTCTTAGTGCTCATCGATGACCAGAAACTGAATTTATAACTAACCACGTGCTTATCTCAATTAATAATATACCAAAAAAGAAAGAGAACGAACGTTCCAAAACCTGTTTTAACAAACTACGCTGACTATTACATCAGCGAACGTTCCAAAACCCGTTTTAACAAGCTACCCTGACTATTATATCAGCGAACGTTCCAAAACCCGTTTTAACGAGCTACCCTGACTATTATATCAGCGAACGTTCCAAAACCCGTTTTAACAAGCTACCCTGACTATTATATCAGCGAACGTTCCAAAACCCGTTTTAACAAGCTACCCTGACTATTATATCAGCGAACGTTCCAAAACCCGTTTTAACAAGCTACCCTGACTATTATATCAGCGAACGTTCCAAAACCCGTTTTAACAAGCTACGCTGACTATTATATCAGCCACATAATGTACGTTCTTGTTTTCATATGGCGTGTATATAGGTCTTTTACATTACTGTTAACCCATTCTTTTTTGAATGTCGTTATATTCAGATATATCTAATTGTTATGTATTTATTGGTGTTAATACACTTATTGGCGTAGATCTGCTTCAAACCCGAGCTTCTAAAACTCTGCTACTGACATTTAAATTTGTTGTGTAGGCGATTAATTTCACTTTTGTTCCTCCCCGAATATCGTATTATATTATGTGATGAAGACACGCAGAAAATCTAACAATCCGGGGTTTATTGATTTGTCGTTGTTCGCTTCATAGCACTGTAGACGTTAACTCCAGGTACAGCTCTAGTCTACCCCTTTTCAGAATGGGTCTGCCCCAACCATGTAGTAGAGCAGCTGGAGTCCATTCTCAAGAAGGATGATGGAGACCATGAATCACGGCTGGCGCGGGTCGTGCCCCGTTAAAATACCATCATACACTTGCTCTTAACGTGTTAGAAACACGGTTCTTCTGTTTAAGAAAGTACTTTCTAACGCCTGCCTTAATTTTACTTAGCCTTGAGGGATGCCACTATGAAAGAAGCAGAGAATATTATAAAAGTCGCTGTTACAGTTTTATGAAGTTAACCGAGTTCGTGTGTTGTGTTACAAGCCACGTGTTATTGTGTTTAACAAACACACGACTATTAATTATTAATTTTCAACATTAGATGTCTCAATATCTGGGCGTTTTCCCATCACAGACAGACAATGACGGAGTGATACATTTATAAATCGAACAACACCAGAATTGACAAGTACGTGGTCACGGGTTCATACGTCATAAACAAACAGGGTTTGAGACTATTATTACATGTAGAAACTCGTAGATGGTAAAACAGATTTTTGTTTATTTTTATTTCTGTTAGTGTCAAACTGGTGTAACGAAAACCGCCATCTAACGCCTGTAATTTTTTAGATCTCAAGTAGACGTTGTGGTAATGATGTACTTTGCGTTTTTCATGAAATTTTGCAAATTTTCCCACCATCAATATCTGTTAATGTTGTACATGTTTTAGGTTTTTTGTTAAGCGTGGAACTCTTTTAGCCATACTGTACATTTTCTGTGTATATTTATAAATTATTTAGATGTAACAATGGATGTAATTATATAGAAATTCAAAGATTTTATCGAAATAAAACCAGTGTATAAAGCAATAACTTTCAGTTTCACACTGTTTTACAGCTAGAGCTAATAAACAAAGGAATATTCGTCAACATAGTTAATATGGCCCGTAGAAACAGAATCAACGTTTTAACAGGCCTGTAAACATATTTAATATGGCCCGTAGAAACAGAATCGACGTTTTAACAGGCCTGTAAACATATTTAATATGGCCCGTAGAAACAGAATCAACGTTTTAACAGGTCTGTAAACATATTTAATATGGCCCGTAGAAACAGAATCGACGTTTTAACAGGCCTGTAAACATATTTAATATGGCCCGTAGAAACAGAATCAACGTTTTAACAGGTCTATAAACATAGTTAATATGGCCCGTAGAAACAGAATCAACGTTTTAACAGGCCTGTAAACATATTTAATATGGCCCATAGAAACAGAATCAAAGTTTTAACAGGCATGTCAACATAGTTAATATGGCCCGTAGAAACAGAATCAAAGTTTTAACAGGCATGTCAACATAGTTAATATGGCCCGTAGAATTAATTATTAATTAATTATGGGTAATTCTAACAGAATTATGGGTAATTCTCACTAAAATCCGTGGTGTAGAACATGTGGACTTCATCTATCATTCCCCCCCTCGGAACTGAGAAGACGGACTGTACTGTCGCCTGGGATTGAGAGGTCGAGTCTTGAGAAGTCCACCTGAATTTCTCCAGGTTTTGGTTGTAAGGAATTATACAAACACAGAGTCAACAGGACTGAATAGACTCCATTATGTACATGCTATAGTAGCAACTGCATATCAGTCGTTGTCGATCACCTGAATCTTAGTTACGGGAATGAGAACCACGACGCTTGGACGGCATACCTGCATTTCTGATAAGATGATCCGGGATTGAACTTTGGCTCCTCGCACCATACACAGTTCTTACAGCAGGTTAGCAGCCCAAAACGCGGGACGTGAACTTATAACTAGTAGCTGAAAATAAAAATGTGACCTGGTTAATAATTACATTTAGGTAGTGTATTACTTGTCATCATCACACCAGTACGCTTAAATACACCTTTTATATTTTCCCCATCTATCCAGCTCTAACTTTACTACCTATGTATTCGTCAAATCAAACTACGTGAAGGAGGATGTAACATGAAGTTACGGGGATTATCGTTGCTACGTGAAGGAGGAGTAAGGAAGATGTAACATGAAGTTACAGGGATTATCGTTGCTACGTGAAGGAGGAGTAAGGAAGATGTAACGTGAAGTTACAGGGATTATCGTTGCTACGTGAAGGAGGAGAAAGGAAGACGTGACATGAAGTTACAGGGATTATCGTTGCTACGTGAAGGAGGAGAACGATAGACGTGACATGAAGTTACAGGGATTATCGTTGCTACGTGAAGGAGGAGAACGATAGTTACAGGGATTATCGTTGCTACGTTAAGGAGGAGTAAGGAAGATGTAACGTGAAGTTACAGGGATTATCGTTGCTACGTGAAGGAGGAGAACGATAGTTACAGGGATTATTGTTTATAATATTGAGTTGATAATGGAGTGTTTTTGCGTATATAATAGGGTTTAGGATTGTAGTTGTATTTGACTGTACATACGGTTTAGGATTGTAGTTGTATTTGACTGTACATAGGGTTTAGGATTGTAGTTGTATTTGACTGTACATCATGAATTACCTTATACTGTTTTTATATATTTTTCTTTAAACCGAAAACAACAAAAAACAGCCTAACCCAGTTGTTATTGTACGAATCTCTAAAGTGAATGTTACCTTTTGTTCTCAACGTATAGAACACCTTCCTCGCCATGAAACCTATTCTCTCCCCCACTCCCCTTTTGTCATTTATCTGTATTTTCTTTATACATTTATAAATAGAATTAAGTCTGAGTGACGTATTCAGCAGGTCAACATCTTTATATCTGGTTAGACTCTCCTTCTATTGGGGCAACAAATCCCTGTAATGTGTTTTGTTCGATTGTAGCCGGGACTGCCGAGAGCTTTCCTGGGGCCCGGGGAAGGATTGGTATATGCCCCCCTCAATCAATTCCCCCCCCCCCCCCAACAATGGAGGAGCAAGCCGGCATGCATGGTACTACATTCATTGGCCAATCAAGGAAGAGTATTAGGACGTGTGGATATTAAGTTCACCTGAAGATCAAACGGTAGCCATAAGAACAATAAGATAAAATTTGCCACAGATTACACTATTATTATTATTTTACAATTACGTGCCGTGTTTTTAATGTCTATTGTTTTGAAATGAAATTCAGATAATCCAATGTTTTCAAGTTCGAAGTTCCGTCGTAGTAGTCATAAGCGACACCTATATTATTTGTATTCACCAAGACTTTAGACTAAAATGTCATCACGTCGAGGTATTTATACTGTTGGCTCTACAGAGTCTAAAAACAGCTACTGGCTTCTCGGTTAGTAACAAAAGAAACGAGTGTATTATACTACGACGTATTATAGTACAGTGTACATAAAATCTGGTTTTTATCGTTATTAGCCTTGCCACTGGAGGGGTGGTACAGAAAACGTGAAAGGTTACACCACAGCTTAGGAAGAGTGTCTGAATGAGGTTATGTTATTTTTGTTTTTAAAATTTTCCGGAAATTTCCCCGGCTTCCCCGCCCTCTTGGTGGGCGTGGTTGTAACTCATTCATCAAGAAATATCCAGTACAATCACCATTACTGCCATGACTAGCATGGCGGATTGTTGTTAAACTGAAACAGATCTGGTGATTGTACTGGATTACTGCCATGACTAGCATGGCGGATTGTTGTTAAACTGAAACAGATC
>NW_013674635.1:13799-20301 GCF_000517525.1 Limulus polyphemus
CCATGATTAGCATGGCGGATTGTTGTTAAACTGAAACAGATCTGGTGATTGTACTGGATTACTGCCATGACTAGCATGGCGGATTGTTGTTAAACTGAAACAGATCTGGTGATTGTACTGGATTACTGCCATGACCAGCATGGCGGAGTGTTGTTAAACTGAAACAGATCTGGTGATTGTACTGGATTACTGCCATGACTAGCATGGCGGAGTGTTGCATTATCTTCTTTCTTCATCTATGTTGTGGTAGACATGATCAGTAGATACACCCTGGACGTGGGGGGGGATAATTCCCCTGAAGTTTCTTCCATTCAGATTTTTAAAAAGGAGAAAGAGTAAAGAAAGAATTCTTTTCTTTTCCAAAGCATACCGTAGTGAAAAAAATATTGATTTTTTTGGGGGGTCTATCTAGCCCCCCCCCCTCCAGAATGGAAACCCTGGCTAAAGCCCTGGTTAACCATATCTTTACTTTATGTCAGAACTACACAAATGTGGTCAAGTGCCATACTCTGAGACTGTGGTCAACTTATGAAACAATACCACACGCTTTCAGTCATTAATTGTCAACTGTTTGTGCTTTAACCATCAGTGAAGCTTTCCTGTTTGCATCTGAGATAGCTTTTGGTCTAGTTATCGACTGCCATGTCCCCCCCCCCCCACATCCCCATAATGTTTTACCCAATATATGAAACCCTATAACTCAAGCGTTTTTGAAAGATGGACCTTTCTTCATCAGGAATAAACTGAAAATGGTACAGTTGGCGGTGATTAAATCCTGGTTACCGGATTTCCTCAGAAACTAACCCAAAAATATTACATGGAGGCTTGTTTTTTATACACATCTACTATTTAACAAATCAGACATTACAAAAACTCGTCCCACTATTGTGTAGCTTTATGTTTAACAGTAAAACAACCGATCAGGCATGTGCAACCAAAATAAACAAGTTTGTAAACTGTTAAAAAAATGGTAATTCAGTGCAGTGTAAAAATAGATGATATTATCAGTTTAAACGCTCTGAAGTTTAGGTTTGAACGACAGGTCATTATAATCTGTTATAAGGGCATCCAAGAATAAAATTTCAAATTTCTCCCGTTTTCACCATTTCAACGGGATTGTTCCCTAGTATGGTAGGGGGGGGGGGGGGTGCACACCTACAAATACTAAATCATCAGCTGAAAATAATCAGTAAACTATACCGAATTGCCCGGATGACAATGAAAAATAATTGCATCACTTGAAAAGCGAAAGTAAAATGGTTCGCACGTTGTTCGAGTAGCTATGGCCTCTAATTACGGTAATTTTGTTATATATAAATGCCAACGGCGACCCTGTCTTCTACGTGACTCCAGGTCCGAGCCACCAAATCATTCGTCTTGAAATAATAACGTCTTCAAAGAGAGGCCGTTCGTAACGTGCTTAGAATGAAGAAGAAGAAAAAATTACCGTCAGTCGTCCAGTGTCGAAGACTGTATACCAATACCGAAATGAGAGACCGTATGTTGAGGTATTGTTGTGCGTGTGAAACTGTTTATCCAATCATCATCTTCCTCTTTAGAAATATTCTGAAGGTGTGAAACGTACGAGTGAACAACTATAATAAGGAAGAGAAATGAATCCGAATTTTCTGGTAGCTTTTTCCTGTTCTCCCTTATTTTTTTTTGTCGTAGTTCATATTTTATTTAAAGAAAAACCCGCAGACATATAAACAATCTTACATAAGTCAAGCACAGCGGTGCTGACAATAATGGAGTCAACTTAACAATACTTCTGTTGAAACACGAGTGTTGTGTTTTTTTATTTATTATTGTGTATATTTGGGTATGTTTTCATGGCTATAGTGAGGTTGTTTTTTTTATATAAAGAAATATTCTGACTGTATCATCGTTGGTATTGAAAAACAACAACAAGTATGAACAGCATCTTCCGAAAAACTTCAAACTACTGATTAGTTTATTGTCATCGTATACGTCATGCTTTTGTTTGTATTAATGCCACGATATTTCACGTACGTTTTGGACAGTATTAGAATATGTTCTAACAAGCTGAGGTACCCGTCTATTTGTCCGGGTTATGCTATGATAAATAACACACAAATCCTAACTTTCACACTATTTACAATATAACATAACATGTTATTACAGTATTTATTATTACCTTACCAAAGGTTTTGTATAAGCTTTAAAAACTCACTATGTATATACTTAAAACATGGTATACACTGTGTAATGGTGAGTGTGGCTTTGTATGAAGAGGTAGCGGAAAAAATAGTGGCGTAGGGGTATTTTCTGTTACTCTTTTCAACACCCAACTCTTAATGTACTTCCATAGTATCTCACGTGATTAATTAATAGGCGATCATTGGCTGCAGAAGTGTCTTACGAGCTAAAGTTGAAAGGTCACGGGTCAAAGTAGGAAGTTGGTATAACTAAAAAAAAAACCGCTATTCATATCAGCCTTATGACTGTTAGAGTAGAAACATCAGCTGAGTTTATGTATTATTGCAATAGTGGCGGCCATTTTTTTTCTTTGCGTTCCTTCATAGAGAGTGCTAGCGCACTCTCTGAAATATATAAGACGTTTCTGTGCCCTACTATGTGTATGTCGTGTTATGGAAATTTTAATAAAGTGTTTTTCAGTGTAAGTACGTGGCGCCATCTATGAATATAGTTAACGTTAACTTACAACAAAGATAATAAATGCTCAATAACAGCAATAATAGGGGATGGAAGGGGTTGTGAACATCCACTAACATGTCCCTTGTTTCAAACTATCATTCCACAAAGTTGGGTTCAGATTGGCCCAGTGACCTAAAAGTAAGTTAGATAACGGACAAAGAGACAGACAGATTTTAGTGTTATATATATAGACGAATAAACTGATACAGGTTTGGTCTGCTTATATATATATACCTACTTTTCGGTACACAAGTATTAAGTCAGGTTAGACCTGGCTCATGGGAGTAGTAGGTTTATAAAACCTAAAATGTATAAATAATCACATGAATGTAAAACCCGGACAGAGGACAGAAAGTTATATGGCTGGTAGGAATAATAAACAAATCTATGACAGTTTAAATTACATGAATCTTCACTCAGTTGTGTTTAGGCTTCAATAAACTATATGTATATATATAATTACAAAAATATGATTTATTTATACATAGTATGGAGTTTATGCGTTGAATATACAAAACTGTTGTACGAGAAAGTACGAATAATAACTTACCATAAACCTGAATGAAATCGTAAAAATAATAAAAATTACTTCCGGTGTTAGAAACACTAAATAAAATGTGGATTTCTGGTCTCTTGAGATAAATCGTGGTTCATTACATATATAAAGAAAATATGACATTACATTAGGCCCAACACACGGTTATGTTAACTCTAATCTCTGAACCAACTTCCTTTACGTATATTCCAGGAAGGTCTTGTCATTGATTTCGAAGATGATATTGAAAAAATAAATGGCCTAATAAAATAAAAGGCTTAACTTCATGAGATTAAAACAAACGAGTCCTTTTAACTGTTGAAGCAAGCGTGTATAGTGGTTATCCTGTGGACCACAGGACCCAAGGTTCGTGTTTAAAACACAACACGTGACCGTGTCTTTTGTACTAATACATTATGGGTTAAGACACGTAGATCAAGACTTCACACACACAAATTAGCAACAGTATAAGGTCGGCAACGCTTGTTCTTCAAATAATCATGAATCATGAATTTCTTACAAAGTATCATAAAATTACTTATTTTAAAAATTCACGATCCAGGATTATTTTACTGAAGTTTATTAGAGGACAAACAGATCCGAGGAATAAAACCTGATATAGCTAATATTAACACACAACACATGGTGTGTGTTGACGAATGCTCGACAGTTGTAGTTACATAACGTAGTCAACAGCTCGATTATGATACAGGTTGCACGTGTAGGATCATAACACAGGCAACAATGTATAGGTACGACAGAAATCCATAATTTGTAAGTTTAAGAATTTTTTTTTTACTAAATACTGTAACATCATAAACAGTAAAGTAATTTGTATTGAGTGCACTTCGAAAGGATCAGATTTAGAAAAAACAACTTTGTTTATGTTTAAGCTGTATAATGTTTTATTTATTTGTTGTTAAGTGCAAAGCTACACAATGGGCTATCTGTAGTGTGCCCACCACCAGTACTGAAACCCGATTGTTAGCGGTACAAGCTGAACCATTGGAGAACTTGTATAATGGAATATCTGTACTGTGCCTACCATAGGGATCGAACCTGAAATTGCGTTATCAGGATTTCTTTTAATATAAAATACGCGAAGAGGTAAAGTTGCATAGTGTTAAACTTTATGGTTTTTTTTTCGTTCTTCTCTAATTTAATAAATTCCCGGTGGCACCATGTGTAAAAGGGCAACATATATGTTATAGACTTCTCCATTTCAAGTTGTTAGTAAACAGGTGTACAAGCAATTGAGGAAACATTTCTATTTTACGATTCGTAATATTATTCTACATATTGCAAACACATATATATATACAATTTTATTATACAAGTTGTTTATCGCGTTATAAGTCCGTTGTGAAAAAAGATAAGAGCCTTGATAAGTTGATAGATAAGGCCCTGTTATTTAAAAATCGTTAAATCATTTTATACAATCTATACGTAAAAAATACACACACACACACACACATATATATATATATATTATACTACCTTATACCACTGCGCGCGCCATCTTTCGGGAAAAAAGCTAACTAACTACGAATCTGTAAAAAAGAAATACTAAGACAGAAAGTTCATGGTATTTTTAAATAAATCGTTGGTAATACTCATCTTAATGCAGTGGAGTGAAATATCTGCCCTATAACAATGTACAAAATCTTTTTTTGAGTATGCCACGTATATTGGAAACTAATGTGATGAATTTAACTTCTTGTTTGTTTTGTTGTTAGGCACAAAGCTACACAATGGGCTATCTGTGCTATGCCCACCACGGATATCGAAAACCGGTTTTTAGCCTACAGAATGGAGGGCAATTTAACATCTCTCAGGAATGTGGAATTTTTTATATTGTAAAACTTCACCAGTTGAATATAATATGTAACAAATATGATATATACGCCGAATTGTTTCACTTTATTACGTTGTTAATTTGTTACGGTTTAAGTATCTCTATATAGATATATTTGTTGAACACGCTAAAATCTCAGTCTCCTGGAGGTGAGACAACAGGGCAGGCTGAAAGAAGCAACAAAATAAGTTATTCTGTTAAATTCACTGCTTCGCATTCCTAATTTTGCACACCTGAATCGAAGGATGGGGCTCGAAATCACGCCAACACGTGAAACAAGTAAAGCCACGCCAACCACTTTGTCTACGATATGTGCCCTTCAATCGTTTCATATTTATCAACGTCAACTTTACGATGATAGGCGTGGTTTTCGTATAGTTTTATGAAATTTAAACATGAATAATTTATTGTAATAATTGAGTTCAAACGATAGTATTGTTACAGAATCAAGTTGTTTTTTTTTAAATTTCTTGTTTTGTTTATTTCTTCTTTAAAAAACAAATCTGATGTTCTGAATGAGGTATTAAGCGGTAATCACGGAATCTTAATCTCTCGGTTCATGACTCGAAAAATTCCCCGGAGAAGAAAAACAACTGGTATATTTCATGTAAGCACGTTTTAAAATTATTGCCTTCAGTCCTAGAACTTAAGGATAACCAGCCATTTTTAATTAATAATGAACAGTAAAATATAATAGCAAAATAATAATAATTAAATGTATGTAAGAATTTGCATCATTCGTAAACGTAAAATGTTTATTTGTTTGTTGAATTTTACAGAAAGCAACCTGAGTGCTCTGCGCGGTATATATCTACTAAAAAGGTTTTCGCGCATAAAAGTGTCAAAATCAAACAATTCAGCATCATACATTTTCTAAATATTCTGTAAATGAAAAATAATTGTTAATACGTGAAAAATCTCACCCGAATACTTATTTTAAACATACATCTTATTTGTTACTTCTTCGTCAAGTAATTCGTTCTTTAACTGTTCCCCGACATAACTTTACAGTGCTATAAAAATATGTGAATTTTTCTGTAAAATTTTACACCAGTTTTTGCATATATCTAAATACTACCGATTAATAAGTAAAATCAGCTCTCTGTAACTGTCCCATTAAGACCTGATATTCTTACGCAGATAGCCAATAGATGGCGCCAGTAGTAATTTGTGAAGAGCAAAATTATATTTTCATGAATTCAATAAATAAACTAAAACATGTACTTAAATAACGGCTTCATTTCGAATTGGTTCCGATGGAAAATTAATATGTGTTAGGAGTTCTTATCAATGATCTAGTTAAATTTTTAATTATTTCAGGATATGAATAGTTAATATTAATTATCGTATTTTTCGGTGTATAAGACACATTTTTTACCCAAAATTTGATGTCAAAATCTGCTTGCGTCCTATACACCGAAGGTATGAATAAT
>NW_013674635.1:20311-25978 GCF_000517525.1 Limulus polyphemus
TATTCCGAAAAATACGGTACTGAAAACGTTTGACCAAAGTCAGCTAAATAGATCAGAACTAAAATAATTGAAAATATATTAATGAAGACAGCCCCCATCCCTAATGGCACGTCTGCGGACTTATAATGCTAGAAATCTGGTTTCGATAACGTGGCGGGCACAGCACAGGAAGCCCATTGTATAGCTTTGTGCTTAACTACAAATAATGAATACAGACAATATTGTGCATCGAATTATCAATCAGGGCATAGTTTCACAGATCAATACACCACAAATCCATAAATTTAAATGATTGAATTGCTTTAACTTATCAGTTACCTATATTTTTGGCCATAATCCTAATAATATCTCAAGAGGTTTGACCAGCTTAGAAGGTTTAGGTTGGTCTAAATATACACACTACACGCCAGCAATGTAAACTAATTCTTCATAATTGTGATTATAATCAATAAATATTACCACAATCATATAGTAAAGATTACAGTCAATAAGGTTTAATAACAATAACTATAAAGAAACGTGGAATAAGTTATATCTTATAAACCAATCATTTACTATTTAAATTCAATAGGTGATATAGGAATATCCATACAAGGTTTAGTACTTTCAATAATAAAGATTCACAAACTAGTGGATGCTCCCTAAACTTCATTAACAAACGTACGTTAACTGCCTAGCTGGAGAGTTATATCCGTGTTCCCTAAACTTCATTGATAAACATACACTAGCTACCTATCTGGAGAGTTATACCCGTTTTCTGATTTATTTGACAACGTAACACTTTTGTTGAGTTTCGTGCAAAGCTACTCAAGGGCTATCTACGCTTGCTGTCCCTAATTTTGAAGTTTTAGACAACTGGTCAACAACACCAACTGCCAACACTTAGGCTACACTTTACCAACCCATAGTGGACTTAACCGTCACATTATAACGCTCACGGCTGAAAGGGCGAACAGATTGCAAGTGTCCTAACAATCGGACCACAACGTAATATTAGAGTGAAACAGTTTCTGTGACAGGAGATTGTTCATGACCTATGGCAATAATCTGCATATCCAACCATCTTGACAACACAGGTGAAAATCCTTGACCCTCTTACTATATTTAGTTGAAGTGTAAAAATTACCACTTATATGACGTCAGGTTCTTCTGTCCTTTGATTATAAAAGCATGCTAGTCATGAAAATTGTATCATTTCAAGCAAAGTGGAATGTACAGTATTGACATCTAACGGTAAAACAAGACAAGGGTGGGTGTGATTCCACCAGTGACTAAATAATCTACTTCATGACCCCGTACACATTGGAAGTAGTTAGAAGCTTGTCACCACAACTATAAACATGGACAACAACAGAGAAACAGCTACTGTGTTTACAAGCACCTCACCAAACTGTAAAAAACAAAACAAAAAACGTACCTCACGTGTGACAAATGGAAGAATTTATAAGATGGTTAAAAATTATAGCTATAATGGTAAGTTAAGCACAAAGCTACACAATGGGCTATCTATGCTCTGCCCACCACGGGTATCGAAATTAGTCGGGTTATGTACAATGGAGGACACCAGAGAGTGTTGTGAACTATTACCATTGTATTTTTTGCTGTATTTAAGTAAAGACATTTAGTGATGGTTTAGACACCAGGAAGAACTCGGACTGAGAGTGTAATGTTCTTCCCTAAACTGTACTCAGTATGTGCTGGTTGTTATCGATTATTAAACAAAGTGGTTTGGAGATTTATCCATTGTTAGAACTGTACACTTCGACACGCCTGAATGAAAGAAATAACTTCAACAGCCAGCTGTTTGCAGAGTTGTTTGAGTGTCGGGAATGGTGAAGACGTGCATTTCAACAGATCATTTTCAATCTAATGTTCTGGCCAAAAGGGCAGAGCAGACTCTGATAGCAAATATATAAACACTTTTATTTTAAAGAGGACTGAACATCCCAACCCTCTGTTTAGATGCGTGACTTATCATTAACCAGAAGATAACGAATCAAAGACCTGCAGTCTGACTATGTTGTTATATTATTGTCACGGGACCTATCGATACTTGCCACAACACCTATTACTATCGGATCCATTGTATTTCTACAATTAGATTTGAGAAATATCACCTCGTGTCTTCAATCCCAAATCCCTACAATGCTAACAACAAAAGCTTATTATTACTAGAGTGTACATTTCACCGAAACGACTCGAAGTAGCCTGGGTGAGTTAATCGAGCACGCAGCTCTGTTACAACAGGACCAATCAGCACTCGACAGCACACAGTACGAGGAAAGAATTACAGCAGGTTAAGTTAAGCCACGTTGACCGGTGGGGTAAGATTAGGATACCGGTAGCTCACTTTGTCATTTTAAAGTCAACTTGAAGTTTATATATATATACTCTTCATTCACTTTTTCTATAAAAATCTGCCGGAAATTTTACGAGAATGAAACTCCTTTTTTTAATAGTTTACTTAGCAGGTTTTGCTATTGCCAGTGATGTGTTAGATTTGTCAGGGTCTGATTTTGAAGATAAAGTCAAAGAACATGACACAATGCTTGTGGAATTTTTTGCACCTTGGTAATTTTTTATTGTTTTTAACAGTATTAGTATTAACTGCTAGTAAACTTTTAAGACTTTTGATTAATTTCACGCTTGTTCAATAACTTAGCTAAGGTTGTGATTGTGTAACTGTAACTTAATATGTGCTAATATTAAATAATGCCTACAGGCTACTGTGATGTTGATAACGATATAGTACTGTGTTACTGTTAGTGTTAATATAATAGTGTTATCATCACACTACAAAATTAACTTCGACAAATGTTTGGATTCAATTACGGGCCCTAACTTTCTCAATTTAACATTGCATTAACATTTTTCGACTTACACTCGCTTTCTGTAAAATCGAATTTTTATTTCAATATTTAAATCTTCTCAGACTTAAGACTATCCTGTATTAAAGTATAATTTTAAGAATCTACTTATAAAAATGATACAGTAACAACAAAAATAGAACTTGAGATAATTAATTAGGCTTACCACAAGACTAAAGTAGTTGGACCGTTACACTGATCTATAAAGTTCACACACAGTATCTCAGTTATACAGCCACACTGGACAGTAAATCCAAATGTGTAAGATGGTACAATGTAATACCCTGTAATAGTCTATTTCACCTTATTAAGGTTTGGAAGAAGATGTAACTTAAAATATTAAACCTAGCTCTGTTTATCAGATCCAGTAGAATTATTTCAATAAGAAAAGCCAAGTGTACATAACATTTATCTGATTTGATTTTCCCAATAAATGGTAATATAGCTATCAGATTTAAGTTAAAAGAATAATTATGATGTGTATTCTAAGTTGAAGTCCAATATTCTCGACCGTATGTTGACGTAAACCATAGTTTGACGATGTTATTTTGAAAGGCTACATTTTGTCACGGTTTTAAATAAATAATCATTGCATTTTCTACAGCACAAGATATTACATTTATGTTAAAATCAACAAATCTGACTGTGTCATTGTTTTAATAGAATATTTATTTCATGTATTAAAATTTCTTGCTTAATACTTAGAAAACATCCCAAAGGTTTCAAGAGTAATAGTGAATGGGAAGAATAGGAAGTTAAATAGAAGTTAAAAGAATTACAAGTACCTTTATTTGTTGACAAACATTGGTCGTTGCAGCCTGACTTTAGTCTTGGAATCAGATCATCTAAAGAGAAATAAATTAGTCTCAATGGTATAATAAGAGTGGTTAAAAAACACAATATTTTAAATTGTAGATATTGTAAGAATTAAAAATAATATTTTTTAACTGAAGGTTTTTTGGCCAGTGTGACTTAATCATACAGATACTTTTAGGGGTTGAACAGAAGAAATGGACGAATAAGATGAGGTGAACATTTTTCTATATTTAATTAAAAGATTGAGCTGTAGCTGTACAGGTGGGATAAATTATAACTGACACAATCAGTTGTCGTATGCTTCAAGATAATCTCAGTAAACAAATTTCAGTTAACTATTCCAGTGTTAAAGAGTAACCAGTTTCAAAGTAACCAACTTCAACTTTTAAATAAAAAATAATAAACATGTATGACCATTTCATTTATAAGTTACATTCATATTATTGGTTTAAATATTTATAATAGTTGAAAAATGTGTAAATTTTTTACAGTTACAAAGAGTATTTTGGCATTGCTGGCTGAACCTTACAAGATATTAGTTTCAGTTTATTGAAAAGTATTGGACAGTTTCAAGATTATAAAAATATATAACATTTTTTTGCTGTAATCCTTTGAATTATTAGCTAAGTTAATTTTATGCGACTGTAATAGAATGAACCACGGTATGTTTTTGTTTTGCACGTGTCTTGTGATAAAGTTTCAGTGACTTAATTAGCTATTTACTTTAGGTGTGGACATTGTAAGAGACTTGCTCCGGAGTACGAGAAAGCAGCAACAAATTTAAAGGATAACGATCCTCCTGTACCACTTGCTAAGGTAAGACCACATTGGTAATGATGCAGTATTAGAAATGACAATGGCCAGTAGGACAAGAATATACAAGTTTGGGATCTGAACAACTCCAGTTAAGATAGTTGTATTTTATAATTAAAATATTTTCATTCCCAGTTTTGTATCCTCTAACGTGTTAAGTTTCAAAGCAATGTTAATGTGACAATATTTATCCAATTTAGTTTGACTGTAAATAAAGTATAATAAAGAAAGTTTATAGAATAACTCAAGTTTTTATAAGATTAAAAAAGAGCTCAACTTCATTCATTTAATCTTCATTCCTTCCAAATGTTTGAAAATTGTATACAAATTTGTCCGTTCTTGTAGTTTTAGATACAGCCATTGTGTACAGAATTATTGTCTCTGAAAATGATTGTGGCGTAAACTGTAGTTTTCCTATGATTTTTGAACATGTATTTGTGTTAATTAAATCACCCGAGTTGATTTAAGTTAAACAAATTATTAATTTCTTTCAAATCCTACTACATATTCGTACCAGTTTAGTTTTATGCCCCCCTATTACAGTTTTTTGCAGTGGATCAGGTTCAGCTTCTAAAGATTTATGAACAAAACAGTGTAAAAAGTAGTAATGTTTTATAAGTCGTCCTCAGTTGTAAAACTTTGTTTTTGTACAGGTCGATTGTACCTCAGATTTTGGGAAGGAAACATGTAGTAAATATGGAGTCAGTGGTTACCCCACACTGAAAATATTCAAACAAGGAGAATTTTCTGCTGAGTATTCGGGTCCACGACAAGCAGGTATTTATTAATATTTCTAGATTTTTGTCTTTTGGAATGATCAATGTAATGTAGATATGGCAACATTTTCAACCAAAATTTTATTCTCTTGTGAAAAAATGTTCAAAGATGTAGTAAAGTTTAGAGGGAAAATGACAGAATTTATAACTATTGATTTTTTTAGTTCACTGGCTGCTATTGGTAGAAATTGTAATAGTTAGTCAGTCAGTCTTTCTTTATATTTATAGCTGTTTAATTTGATAACAATATTTGCTATTTAAAATGTATCGAACATTATGATTAAGTTATGAGGGTCGAACATGGCTTAGTAAGCCTGGCATGGCCAGGTGGTTAGGGCACTCGACTCGCAATCTGAGGGTCGCGGGTTCGAATCCCCATCACACCGAAACATGCT
>NW_013674636.1:0-1739 GCF_000517525.1 Limulus polyphemus
CTGCTCGTGGTATACCGGATATCTGTCTATTGACATCCTTTAATCTGCTCGTTGTATACCGGATATCTGTCTATTGACATCCACTTGATAAACTGTAATGACAACAACATGACTCTATTGTTTAATCTGCTTGATGTTTTAGTAACTGTAATGGGTAAAAATATGAGACAAATTATATACGGTATGTTTTACTTGTTTTTGTGTCGTTTTAATGATATCAAATCATTTCCAGCATTATTCTGTGTACACAAAGCTGTATAATTCCCAAGTGTTCTAAATGATTTTATTAGACGTTCAGAAACACTGGGAAAGTAAGATATACTTTCTAGAAGGTTCTGGGATGTCAGTTTAGAATAATGTATTTCCTTTCATTTTGTGACAAGCGCAGTTAACAATAATTGGTTGAAAACTGTTACTGACTGTCACTCTTACCAAATTCTCAACCTTTATTGGAACTGACCTAACCTTTTTGTGGGTCAGGATTTTGGTTTGTTTTGACTTTCGCTCAAAGCTACACGAGGGCTATCTGCTCTAGCCATCCCTAATTTAGAAGTGTAAGACTAGAGGGAAGGCAGCTAGTCATCACCACCCACCGCCAACTACTCTTGGGCTACTCTTTTACCAACGAATAGTGGGATTGACCGTCACATTATAACGCTCCCACGGCTGGAAGGGCGAGCATGTTTGGTGGGAAGACGATTCAACTCGGAGTCGAACGCCCTAATCACCTGGCTAATGCTGGGTCAGGATTTAATTCATTAAACTTGGTTTCATCAGATATTACTCTGAGTATTCTGTTTAGGTAACTTTCTCTACCCTAAACACCAACACTACTCGCTTTACCTAATTTGACCATAATCATTTCTTTATTTTGATTTAAATGGTTAATTGTTTCAATGTATGCTTTAGTTACATATAACTTACTTTTATACAATTAGAAATAAGTTCATGCAGCTTTCTGTAATCTCTGTGACAATGCTATCATTGTTTATCGATGTGAACGAGATTATGTTGATTCAACCACGTGGCGATTTGAGCAACGTATTGTTACGACAGCAGAAGCCACGTGACGCTAGTAACACGTGATGAGTATCTAGAAGATTCACGAAGAGACGAGATGTACGCTTTTATAGTATATAAGCCGGAAAATAAAGTGACGGCAAGAATATAGTTGCAGATAGAGAGATTGAGGATATAGACACGGATAATCGAGTCAAGCGGACACCGTAAGTAAAGTGCGTGAATCGTTCTGAATTATAGCGTGTGTTGAAGTTAAGTGACTGTGGAAATTAAGTGTATTTCAAAGTTAAATTGAGAAAGAATAAACTAGTTTTATTTAAGAAAGGACTTGTATCGCTGAAGTTTTTCAGAAGGAATTTTTTACGGGAAAATAACAATCGACTAGAGACGTAACAATATAAATATGTAGACGGGAAAAAGAACACTGACGTCCTATATAATTCCAATAATAAGAACCTGATGATCAAGACAATAAACGAATGTTGAACTCGGATTAAGGCTATAGAAAACTCTGAATATATATGGCAAGTTTTTCTTTGATAGATTGATTAGGCAGAATATTCATGATGAAACTTTATAGAATGGATTGCAACTGCATGTTGTAGAGGACAACGTTTCGAAAGTCTTTCGCCTGAAAACGAAAGACCTTCGAAACGTCGTTCTCTACACTTGTGTCTCTACAACAGGCAGTTGCCGTCCATTCTACAAAGTTTCATCAT
>NW_013674636.1:2650-8119 GCF_000517525.1 Limulus polyphemus
TGTATTAAATTTTCCTTCTGTTACTGAAAATCATGATTCTTGATAATAGTGATGGATAATGAAGGCAGAATAACGTACCTTGAAATATTACGTCTTTATAAACATTGTAGCATTTATAGGATTTTGTGTGGGGGGTGTAAAAAGGATTGGTTTGGGGAATGAAAAAATTAACACTTGATTTCATACAAAAAAATCATTAAACATTTAATCCTGATGTATCAGTTGGGGGGGGGGTCCTTTTAAATAGGTAGAAAGATGAATGTTCGTAGAGAAGTTTCCCATGGTGAGGGCGACTCCCAACTGTCCTCTTGCTGGTAAAGACGATGGTTTTAAATGGACAACAAGATGATTATTTTGTTATACACTATTCCCTCCATTCAGTCTGGAAATTACTTTGGGCCAAGCATGATATAACTCCTCTGGTACC
Organism: Limulus polyphemus; assembly: GCF_000517525.1. Taxonomy (NCBI): domain Eukaryota; kingdom Metazoa; phylum Arthropoda; class Merostomata; order Xiphosura; family Limulidae; genus Limulus; species Limulus polyphemus. The sequence goes on from NW_013674636.1 coordinate 3,078, forward strand.
TTTCCGCCATATTGATTGGGTTACGTTATTTAGCTAGTATGTTAATTTTGAAACATGTTGAGGTAGTTACTTACTTGAAGTAGTCCAGGAAGGTCTTGCAATCAGAGATGGTGTAAACAAGATGTGGACCAAGTAGGTTCTCCTGTTCAATATTTGGTAGTTAATGGTGTTCGAGGTTGAAATTCTCGGACAGATGCGGAGAGAGGTGTGGCTACAATGGTCTTTACATTTACAAAGTCGTTTTTTATATTCTACTATTGATATTCTTTTCTACCTCATTAATTTCGCTGCTTCAGTTTTATGTACTTCTTTCATGGTGTTCCAATCTCTTTGTACACCTATAATAACTTTTCGATTTTGTCTTAAATTAAATTTAGTTCTGTAATAGCTTTTTGATCTTGTCTTAAATTAAATTTAGTTCTTAATTGTTTATTACATTTTACGCCTTTCTGTTCACTTTTCTCTTAAATTCCTGACTTCCCGTCTCTTTCTTCTTGCTGTTCTTTTAATATTCTACCTTTTTTCTTGGTTACCTTTCTACTGTTTCATAATTTCCAACAAATTTTCAATCTCGCTCCGAGTACATTTCGTTATTCTTAGCATCTAATCTTGTTTCTTTTATTTTTTATCCAAACAACCCCACTTCTAACACCAGTGTTGTAATAGTTTGTATTGTTGGGTGGGTAAAGATAATGCAACGTCAACTATTGTATTGATATTAGTGTATAACTAGATATCTTGTATTGATATCAGTATATACACACATCTATTGTGTTATACATATACATCTACGAATGCCATACTGGAGACCCATGTACATGATATAATGATGCTCATTTCGTATCTATTTCAGATATTTGAGCTTTGATAATCTAGTAACAGGGGTTGTTTTTATTAACTTAGAAGTGTTTTCTATTTCATTTTATTTTATTAGTTGCTGTTTTTTGGAACATCATATAAAACAATGAATATTTTGTTTATATTTTATTAGGTGCTGTTTTTTGGAACATCATATAAAACAATGAATATTTTGTTTATATTTTATTAGGTGCTGTTTTTGGAACATCATATAAAACAATGAATATTTTGTTTATATTTTATTAGGTGCTGTTTTTTGGAACATCATATAAAACAATGAATATTTTGTTTTTATTTTCGTCACTTCTTCTTCTTCTTCACTCCTTCTCTTGTCAAAATGAAGATGACAAAGGTCGCGGAGTTTATAGAGAAGAATATACTTTTCCTAGTGGTTTACTAACCGAAGATACTTTTTTAAAAAAGACAACTAACGAAACAAGTGAAGCTGATTACTTGCATCCAGTTCCCGTTAGGCGGCGCCAAAGAAAACGTCTTCTTGTTCAAAAATCGTCTGCCGAGACCATTTCTCCTGATCTTCCCAAGCCAAGAGAAATCAAGCCATCACAAGAGACCTCGGCCAAACAAGGCTCTCAGAACCCACCACAACACATAGACGTGACTCCACGAGGAAATCACAGACAAGTAGATAGAAATTACGAGAACTTGTCAGGGCAACACACTGAAAAGCCTAGACATCATAGACAACACTTGGAAAGTGAAGGATATGATGGGAAATATTTTTACAGTAAATGTTTTTATTTTATTTTTATCTAATCTTATGTCTTCCATCAGTAAAATTATTATAACAATAAAATATAAAATCCTATTAAAATGATGTTAAAATAACACCTACAACATTCTATTAAACTGGTGTTACAATAACACCTGTAATACTGTATTAAAGTGGTGATACAATAACACCTGTAAAACTGTATTAAAGTGGTGTTACAAGAAAACCTATAACACTGTATTAAACTGATGATACAATAACACCTGTAATACTGTATTACAGTGTTGTTACAAGAACCCCTATAACACTGTATTAAACTGATGATACAATAACACTGCATTAATACGGTGACACCATAACACCTACGAACCAATGCATTCTAATTATTAAAAGTAAGAACGCTATATTAGATTACCAAGGTTGATTTCTGGTTCTAATATATGTAGTAGCTTTCTTTGAATAGAAGTAAATATTAACTTTCATCTCCATGAAATGTGTTTTATAAAACTGAAAAAAACAGTATCGTTGGGTTCAACAAAGGCCCTATTATGGGGATTAGGGTTAAGAACTAAGCCTAGCGAGTAGCGCATTGTTTATGTCAGTCTTTTCCCAGTTTCTTTAGACTGTGATGCAACTGCCATGACCGTCACTGCCCGTAGTCCAGATCCCTTTCGCGGAAGAATTTTCATCAAGGATCATGGTCAAAAACCTGGTTGCCAGATGACCGGAGGAGGCGCGTTTGAGGGTTCACTGAGCATACCTTACAACAATCCAAATTGTGGTGTGGTTGATTTGGTGAGTTATTCATATTCTTATTTTTTTATTGCTATTGATCTTACCGTTATAGTGATTAAACATGCTGACCAATACAATAAATCTATAATGAGATGGGGACTATTTGGAGACTGGTTTCATTGTTGCAATTCCCATTGTTAACTTTGATTTATTTTTTAGTTTTGTTTTTTGTTACGTATTTGTATTTATATTATTTTATAACAATACTGACAGGTCTTTATTGTTTTAATTATTAAGTGTTTATTCTTGTAATTTTAATCGTTAATAATGCTCTTTTATTATTCTTAAAAAGTCAAAGTACACTTTAGTTGTTCGCTTTTCTATTTCATGTTTCAAAAATACCTTTAGTCTAGGCCCTAAATAATTGATGTTTCAGGCTCAGTTCCATCATTTCAAAGTCTTGCGTTAAGTACGTCTTTTCCTTCTTCTTTAAATCGAATATTGAGGAGTAACAGTGGTTCTTCCACGTACTGTATAGGCGTGGTCTACATATTCATTCTATACGCCAAAGTCCTCGCTAAGCCTTTAGTTTACCGAGAAAAAAGTAAACAAATATTTGAAAGTGTGACAAAGTTGATTAATGGTTGAACTTTTAAACTTTTTACAAACGGTTTCTAATTAAAACACATATAGGTGTTTATTTCTGGTACACAATTATTACCATTGTTACTGGTTTCCCAGGGTAACGGTACCTTGATGACAAAGGTTGTCATCCAACGTCACTCACATATTATGATGAAGGACGACGTGTCTTACAAGTTGTTATGCTCTTTTGACACCAAAGATACTATCGTAACCAACAGCATAGCTGTAGAGTAAGTTGCTACCGCCATCTGGCGATTATTGTTTATTGTATTTAATATATGTTATTATAAAGGGAAGAAAGTCCAGCTTGTTAGAAAGACAAATTAGGTAAAAAAAATTACCTAGGAAGTAACCTGTACATTAGAAAAGAATAATGCTGGTTAGTCCTAAGATCTTATTTTTATATTAATAGAAGTTATTATTTAATTTTATTGAAACTTTTAAAGCATGTTATAACTACATTTTTGTATATAATCGCAATTTTGTTTACATTGTAAATTATCGATATATAATTTAAAATGGTAACTGATACAAACCTTTATACAGTATTTTTCAATGAACTGATCACGTTTTAATCATAATGGTTATTAATTCGTAGGCATCTCGAGTGGTCACGGTCTTTAATTAATTAATAAGATGATTTAATAGAAGTTTTATTAATTGTTTTATTCAGTCTCATTCTTCCTTAAACAAGTAAGATTTAACTTAAATATTTTCAGTGGTTATTTCAGTTTTTACTTATTTATTGTATCTAATGCCACGCTTCTTAAACCAATCAAAAACCAGAACCACGCCTTTAGCAGAAATAAATATATCATTCTATAGCAGACTGTGGTGACATTAAATATCATTATATTTTACCATTTGATCATTATAGGACATATCTTTAGTCAGACATACTCAGTTATTAGTTCTCTAAATTTCTTTGTAGGTGTTTTGCATAAGTTGCGACATCTATAGTTATAAAAGTGTCTGTTTGAATGCCCATATCGAAAATTTTCAAACTTCCTGGTCTCTGATTATCAAGAAACTTCCAGGGGTTCTTTTGCTCCACAAGGGTTCTAAAGTTCCTCAATTTATCAATTTTTACGATTGTAACAGCCATTTTAAATGAAGTTTCTAAATAACAATAAGTTTCATTTTAAATTTGTTTTTCATTTAAGACAAGAATTAATAGAGCGACCAGGGGAGATTGTTTGTTTGTTGTTAAGCGCAAAGCAACACAGTGGACTATCTCTGCTGTGCCCACCACTGGTATCGAAACCCGGTTTTTAGCGTTATAAGCCTGCAGACTTACCGCTGCAGGTTTATAATAATAATTATAATAAAACTTGTCTTCTAGTGGGCGAACTCTAATAGACCAAAGTTCATCTCATCTTGATTTCCTGTCCCTTATTAATTCACAAACTGAAATACACGTCAACTAACGGAGAATGTTGAAAGTTAATTAAAACAGTGTAAGTTTAACAGCAATCATATATTTCAAAGTAATAACTTGAACATAAACTTTATCTCAAAATTTAAAAATTATAACAAAGCTTCTTCTTAAACAACATTTGCAGCCTGCTTTCCATCTACCAACAAATAAAGATTTTGGGATGATCCCACCCTACATATTATAGACCTGATCCCACCCTTGAACACCCTATATCTCATAGACCTGATCCCACCCTACATATTATAGACCTGATCCCACCCTTGTACACCCTATATCTCATTGACCATGAGAAAAGCATGGTTGTTTGAGAAACGATCCAGCAACCATCATACTTTGACCTTGAATTCCTTTAGAATATTCAACATTGTCTAAAGCGCCAACCTGCCAAGATAAGTTTCCTCACAAGTAGTTTCGAACTAGAATTATTTAAAAACTTCCACACTGTGAAGGACATGAATACTTGGGATTTTGCAAGTTACGTAGCTTTTGATTTAAGAATTCAAATATGATATTGTTGCGTCAGCGAGTCACATGACTAGTGTGACGCCACGTTTCTAGAACTATCCCGTATCTTGGCGAATGCTCTAGTATTTACTAGATAGAGGGTGGACTGGTATATAAATGAAGGGTGACAAC
>NW_013674636.1:9114-19026 GCF_000517525.1 Limulus polyphemus
GTAGAAATTCTAGATGAAAGTAAGAAACTTTTTGAAAATTAAATAAAGTAGTAATAACAGACGAACTATTTCTATTGGTAGAAATTCTAGATGAAAGTAAGAAACTTTTTGAAAATTAAATAAAGTAGTAATAACAGACGAACTATTTCTATTGGTAGAAATTCTAGATGAAAGTAAGAAACTTTTTAAAAATTAAGTAGTAATAACGGACAAGCTATTTCTATTGGTAGAAATTTTAGATGAAAGTAAGCAACTTTTTAAAAATTAAATTAAGTAGTAATAACTGAAAGTTGTTACTTCATATTTATTGTGTTTCTTCTATGAAAATGTTACCCAAAAAGCAACGTAATGTGTTGCATGAGTGCGAAAATGTTATTCAAAAAGTGTCATAATGTGTCACAGGACTGTGAAAGCGTTACTAAAAATGTGTGGTAATATGTCGCATGACTGTGCAAATGCCACTGAGTATGTGTGGTAGTACATTATAATGTGTCATAATATTGTTTAAAGACAAATGTTTCAATAAATTAAATAAAAACAACGACAATTGTAAGTTTCACAAATATTTCATTTATTACGACTGTAGTCTCACCAGTAAAAGTATCGTCTGGTGAAATCATGGTCATAATATATGAAATATTTGTGAAATGTACAGTTGTCTTTATTTTCATCAATCCTGTAATTACGAAGTTTCACCAGGTACCAGCGGTTAACTATATGAACAAAAACAAGGTGGCCAAATTTATTAATTGTATTGATTCTATATTTAAAATTAATAAGTTAGCTTTAAATGAGGACACTTAAGGACTCGTGCACTGAGACCATGCCTTTAAAAAATAAAAATGACTTATTTTAATGGGTTTTCTCATTTATTAATGAACAATAATCTGTACTTGCAATAGGACTCTTCGGTATTTTCGTGACTGACCTGGTGGCCATAAGTGGAACTAATTCCAACTCGATCACATTGCTGGACCATGATGGGTATGTTTCTATTACTGAGAGCAAAAGAGAATTTTGATGATAAGATAAGACTATGATGAACAAAACGTCCACAGTAATGACGAATGATAACATTTATTGAAAGTTTCAGTGTATAGTTACCTTCAGCAAGTTCGTACACTAAAGGCGAAACTTTCAATAATCACCAATAGCAACACAAGTTTGTTTTAACGCAAAGCTAAATAGTGGGTTATCTATGTTTTATCGAACCCCGGAATTTAAAGTTATAATTCTTACCACTGATTGAACGGTGGAAAACAACGTGAGAATTAAATTGAGATATATGTACCATCGTACTCGTTTCTAAAGAGAATGCTAAAGTACAAATAATTTATAATAAAACACAAGAACAAAGAGTAAAACCTTTGGTCTTAGACTACTGTCAGAATTTAAAAATCTGATCTTCGCCAACTGTTAAAATAAAAAGGCTTTTAGTTATATTTCTTAATAGTATAAATATATACTATGTTGTTGTTGGGCTTAGGATTCTTCTACAGTATGTGTCTGTGACCTGTTAGCGATAAATTCAACGATGAATAAACAGCACGCACTTCACTTGTTTTCAAAATAATATATATATATCCAGAACAAGGTAATGTATTGTTACGTACCTGCTTGTTTGTTTCCGGTAGAAATTCTTACCGAGGATCTTCAGCGATACAAATCCTTTTTTGATTAAACCAGTTTATTCTTCCTCGATACAAACTTTTAGTACACGGTAGTTCCACAATCAGTACGTTTCTCGTCACTTTAAACTTAACAACTTTTATAATACACGCTGTAAATCACAGCGATTCACAATCGTGATAATTTCGCTCTCGACGAGTGCAAAACACACTTTACGGCTCACTAGCTCGAAACTAACAGAATCATAAATTACACGGAACTCAAAGTAACTACTGCTCTCTCTTCATTTATATATCCCCTGCGCTGGCTTTCCTCTGCTAGGCTTATATACTAATGAAGAGGGCATCTCCAATACACACGGACTTCCCCAAACATCACGCACGCCATCAGCGTCACGTGACTTCCGCTGTCGTAATAGTATGTACAATAAAGTGTTCAACACTATAAATATTATGGGCATATCATAAATACTATATATGTAGTTCTCTCCTTCTTGTCACATATCCACTTAGACCTATTCAATTACTTTAGAATTTCAGTTGACAAGCCGAACTAGCTTCTCTATTTCTATCGCGCTAGTATTCTCTGTGATTCACTTACAATTGTGGCGCGAGTTACCGTAATCGTTTGGTCTTCTTTCTTATGAAGATCCTCTGTTCCTTTTATCCAAGTGCACTCAGGCTGATTCAATTACCTTAGAACCACGCTTTGACGGAATAAAATTATTTTTTAAAATCTTCTTTTCTACTGCTAGTTTCACTCTAACATATTTAACGATAGGCCTATCACTTCTACGGTAGTTAACTTCACACCAACTTCATTCTCTTTTGCTATTATCTGTCTGCTGTTTCCCGCTCGTCTTACGCTATTTATATGTATTTATCACTTAATCGTCTGTCACCTTCTATATTCTCGACATAATATATATAATATAATAACATATTAATAAGAATGATCTTTCGTTTAGTAATCTTAGCTTATTTCTGGATTTTCTTTGGTTATTTTCCTCTGACCTAATTTATTTTTAATATATGCAAATGCAAATCACTTTACTGTGAAATGATGTTATCATCGAAGGATTGAAAACAGCATAACTCCTGCTGCCACTAAATGTTGATTTTCTGTTTCTTTTAGCTGTGCCACTGAACCTTCGGTGTTTCCTCTCATTAAGCGCACTACTGAGTCTAAGGACTTGAAGGGCAAGTTTGCCGCTTTTCGCTTCGCTGATGACTCCATCGTGAAATTTCAAGTGACCATCAAGTTCTGCCTCGAGGAATGCAAACCCGTGAGTTATAGTGAGATTTGGTTGTTATATTTTACCAACTTCTGTCTCCTGCAAACCCGTGAATTATAGTGAGATTTGGTTGTTATATTTTACCAGCTTTTGTCTCCTGCAAACCCGTGAATTATAGTGAGATTTGGTTGTTATATTTTACCAACTTCTGTCTCCTGCAAACCCGTGAGTTATAGTGAGATTTGGTTGTTATATTTTACCAACTTCTGTCTCCTGCAAACCCGTGAGTTATAGTGATATTTGGTTGTTATATTTTACCAACTTCTGTCTCCTGCAAACCCGTGAATTATAGTGAGATTTGGTTGTTATATTTTACCAACTTCTGTCTCCTGCAAACCCGTGAATTACAGTGAGATTTGGTTGTTATATTTTACCAACTTCTGTCTCCTGCAAACCCGTGAGTTATAGTGAGATTTGGTTGTTATATTTTACCAACTTTTGTCTCCTGCAAACCCGTGAGTTATAGTGAGATTTAGTTGTTATATTTTCACATGACACAGGTGCATTTAAAACTAAATAACTACTTTTCGAGAAGAGGGAAAGTTTTTAGTTGCAGAAAAAATTGTTTATATTTTTAATAACGTCCAGGCATTTAGGTGAGACGTTTCCTTCTTTCAGCAATGTTTATTTTATTATAGAACTGAGCACCTTTTTTCTCCCTCCTACTACAAGCGGATGAACGTAGCAACTGTTATAACACTTTCAATTGGTTATGATATGGGTTTTGTTATCGAATGTGGGCTAACATTAATGTTAGGTACTTATTAAACTTTTAGGTAAACCAGTAGACATTAATGTTCTAAAACCAAAACTATCAGTAACTTATGAATCCAGACTGACAGTGTTAAAGTTTTTAAACATTAATGAAAGGAAAAACATTATCCTTGCGTTATAATTTATTAAATATATTAATTCAATATCTAAAAAAAGGCACTGATGGAACAAATTAAGTTTGAATCTGTTTTTGTAAATTTGTTTAGAGATCAAAGGATAGCATACTTATGAACAAACAAACAAAAATACTTTAGAATTAAACTGCCCACTTTAGGTCAAGTGCGTGGATAACGGGAAGTTAGGCTATGGACGGAAGAAGCGTGAAGTGACCGATTCATCGACTGATGACCACTTGCCTGAACAAATTCCATTACAGCTGGCTATTGTAGTAGACAGCCACGAAGCATACCTTACGGATAAATCTCCTAATGACGTAGATGTGCACGGTAGGTGGCGACATCATAGCTATTATTAACTTATAATTTAGGTGGTTTAAGCTAGGTATTTTTGTTTTTCTTTGATGGCTATTTATGTATTCACAAATTGTTAATTTGTAATTTAAGTTCTGTTTATTTATTTTTCAGGTCTCCCTGGGAAAGAAGATGTTTGTTTCACTCGTGTCCACCTGATTCTGTGTGCGATAACGACGGTAATTTTACAGTTCTTCACAATCATAATCTGTCTAATATACGTCAGGTATTTGCGAAAGCGCCATCTCTTGAGCAAAGCATCACCAGACTCCATTTCAGCATATATCACTTCCAATGAGACACTCGTTCAAAAATTACCATGGAATCGCAAGCCAACGAGCTAGACAGACTGCACTAACTCCATCTAGTAATTAACGATTTATATATATTATTAAATTTAAAGTGCTTGAGCTTTTGCGTCAGTTTTTTTTTACTTTAATGTAGTGATTTACGCTGAAGTTTTTATTTCCAGATGGCTAAAGGTGTATTTCATCAGATAATATCGCAATCTAAGCATATTTCTTAATATAAGAAAATTCTATAGTTTACGAATAACGAACTAAAAAGGATTCTACAAATTCTTAACAAGTGTTATTAATTTATTTCGGGCTATCTGCGCATAGCCGTCCCTAGTTCTTAATTGAGACTAGAGAAAATTCAACACACATCGCCAATCTTTGGGCTACTGTTGTCGAATAGTGGGATTTGACAAGGACCTCTCAGAGAGGCCCCTGACTATAATAAAAACGAAACAAGGCCATCATTAGCTCTAGAAAAAGAAGAGTGAAGTATAATTTAAAGACAGGCACATAAAAAGTCGCGAGACGTCATAAATGTCAAAAAATTAACAAGTTTCTAAATTTGAGGCCTAGATCAAGTGCCCCTGGATTTGACCGATTCTTATAATTCACTCATTGGCCCCAAAGTGCGGGGTGCGATTTTGTGGCAACCATACCATCTTAGATTCAATTCCCGCGCTAATAAATAGGTAAGACCCGCGCATTTTTACTTAGTAACAATGTCTTAAGGAATTATTTCTTTCTAGTTTATGAAATCGCCACTTGAGAGTTACATAACTTTTGTGACAGTGACATTTTATTAAAAACACCATATTTTGATAATACTTTTAACCATAACAACACAAATCGTTATTTTAAAGAATTTTAGATGAAACAAAAATTAAGTTCTGGCGAGAGTTAAACGAACTCTCTTTCATACAAAATGGAGTAACAGTTTTCCATTATCGTGAAAAACAACCCTAGCTACAGGAACTTCAAAACTTTGCTCTTCTCCCTCAATTCTTGGTCTAAGGATTACTCAATAAGAACAACCCTAGCTACAGGAACTTCAAACTTTGCTCTTCTCCCTCAATTCTTGGTCTAAGAATTATTCAATAAGTACAACCCTAGCTACAGGAACTTCAAAACTGTGCTCTTCTTCTTCAAATTGAGTAATCCTTAGACCAAGAATTGAGGGAGAAGAGCAAAGTTTTGAAGTTCCTGTAGCTAGGGTTGTACTTATTGAATAATTCTTAGACCAAGAATTGAGGGAGAAGAGCAAAGTTTTGAAGTTCCTGTAGCTAGGGTTGTACTTCTCTTCTCCTTCAATTCTTGGTCTAAGGATTACTCAATAAGTACAACCCTAGCAACAGAAACTTCAAAACTGTGCTCTTCTCCTTCAATTCTTGGTCTAAGGATTACTCAATAAGTACAACCCTAGCAACAGGAACTTCAAAACTTTGCTCTTCTCCCTCAATTCTTGGTCTAAGGATTACTCAATAAAAGTACAACCCTAGCTACAGGAACTTCAAAACTTTGCTCTTCTCCCTCAATTCTTGGTCTAAGGATTACTCAATAAAAGTACAACCCTAGCTACAGGAACTTCAAAACTTTGATCTTCTCCCTCAATTCTTGGTCTAAGGATTACTCAATAAAAGTACAATACTTTCACGGAAATTCTTTAATAACCTTATTTTTGGTGAACGAATTTTTATAAGTTTATTTCAGTTATAAACAATTTTGGAAATATATTTTTAGAATCACAAATCAACATGATTAGAATTCTGTAACATATCAGCTAAAGTATTTGTATTCTCATTTCTTCAAGGAATGGGTTGGTATTTTTTTATGGCAAAATTAGTGACAGGTTTATCGTATGTAGTTTGTTTATCTTTAACAAAATGGTATACATCTAATTTACAAGCATTATTTAATACAGTTTTTATCAGTTTCAATTCTTCTTCTTGAAGTTGGGATTTAAATGTATTTCTACGGATATCTTGAAGTCTGAAAGTAATATCTTAAAAAGACGAAAGTCTGCGTACAATTGTATGAATGATAATAGTAGCTAAGAGTCCCTCCACGCACTTTTCTTATTGTCAGTAAAAATGAAAATTATGAATCGAATTGGAACTTACAGGATAAACCACGTCAATATTTTTGTTGGGAATTTTCATGCGGACCCGATGGAGACAACAAAGTTGTTGGGTGTTTTACATAGTACTTATAATTCTCCTCGAAACCTACTTCTCCATTTTGGGCCATGATAAACTATAAGAAGAGAGCCAAATCCCACTATTCAATCAGACAACAGTAGCACAAAAAGTTGACTAGCTGCTTTCCCTCTAGTCCATCCGTTCAACATTAGGGATGGCTTAGTGAAAATAACCATTGAATAGCTTTGCATAAAATCCTGAAATAAAATAGTTATTTGCTAAATAAGAAATGTAATGCTATAAAAGACACCAGATGGCAGGCAAGAACTGAAATTATTAATTAGAGTGGAAGAAGTCACATGACAGAAGATGTTTAAATTGTCATGGCAAACAAAAACCTTTAGTTAGACAGCTATTTATCTGGGTGGTTGTATTTTATTTGTAAGTTAGGCATAGTCTATAAAACTTGTAAGTTACACTTGAATGAATAAATCACCTTCACTATCGTTAAGAGGTCTTATTTTTACCAACATTACTCTACATGTAGTTGAATATTATGATGTTCCATGATTGATTGGGTTGAAGCTGGAAATGATAAAAGAATTTGAAAAAGACAGAATCAATAAAATACATTGGCATGCACATATTTCAGTGAGTATATTTATTTATATAAAAGAAGACACCATAAAATACACATGTAAAATAAGAAAGACCATGACTTTTTATTCCTCTTACAAAATAAGCATTACTAAGTTTACCAGGAAATCTAACTGATTACATAACACTGAATGAAAGAAACAAGAGCTAAAATAAAGAAGGGATCATCTTCCTTAAATATAAACATTAGATACAGACAATAAATCATACTATGTGGCAATGTTTATTTACAATGAGTTTTTCAACAACGTATAATATTGTAAAAAAAACTAGTTATGAAATGAGAGAAAACCAGAAAATTTTTCACAGAGCTTAAAGCAATATCCATATCAAACTGCTTGAGTAAACAATCTGTTGTTACTATTTATCTTGTTATTTTTCTCACAGAAGAAAACTAATATTAAATATTTCACGGACTGTTATTAATTGTACAATTTCCCAGGTCTATACTTGTCATAAAACAACGAAATATTGGTTATCCACATAAAACGTATTTTATGATCTACATATAAAAAAAAAAGGTAATAAAAAATTAATGTTTAAAATTAAAACCAGTAAAAATCAAGTGTTGTAAGGTCAATTTTGTTTATAAAGACTCATAAAAGTATACTAATAAATTTTATAGTGAAGCTTTTAACGTTGGTAAAACTGCACAATTATTTTAAACCTTATATCCAGCATTGATATTCATGACCAATCAAGTTGACTGTTCTCTACATGTTATCTCATTAAAATCTGTCTGAAAAAAATTAAAATGGGTAAAAAATAAAAAAAAGAAGACAAACAAATCGTAAAACTAGTGTAAAGATCTGATAGCTGTTTTTATACACTTCCATGAACATTAAGAAAATTCTGTCACTCTTGGTATTCTGTGAGATCCAGCGTTAAGACACGGCTGATCGTACATTCACCAGGCTGTGGGAAGATGAAAGGTCTCTCTTATTACTATTAAAAGATTATCACACATTTCTTGTCTGTTTAATGAATGTACATAAGATGTTTGTGTTCTACAATTCTGGGTGTTAATGCAAATGTACGACAACACGAAATCTCTCATGAGGATATGATCTGTTACAGTGTACATTTGTTTTTAGTTCATTGGCTTACTCATCTTTCTTTGTTCAATATTATTTGTTCTTTAAACGTACTGCATTTATGGGAAGACTTACAACACATAAAATCAAGTTTCACTTCTACGAAATTACGGATCCTTTTATGTAAAAATGTCCTACTTTTTGAAATTTAACAGAAAGTAAATACTTCAATAAAGCAGTAATCAAAAATAAACACAGCTTGTATTAGTAATCTAGAATTTGTTAAACTAGGGCTATCTGTGCTGACTATCCCAATATTTTAAGTGATAGACTAGAGAAGGCACCACCACACACAGTTGACATCCCAATATTTTAAATGATAGACTAGAGAAGGCAACACCATCCACAGTTAACAGTTGACATCCCAATATTTTAAGTGATAGACTAGAGAAGGCAACACCACCCACAGTTGACATCCCAATATTTTAAGTGATAGACTAGAGAAGGCAACACCATCCACAGTTAACAGTTGACATCCCAATATTTTAAGTGATAGACTATAGAAGGCAACACCACCCACAATTAACAGTTGACATCACAATATTTTAAGTGATAGAGTAGGGAAGGCAGCACCACACACAGTTGACATCCCAATATTTTAAGTGATAGACTATAGAAGGCAACACCATCCACAGTTGACATCCCAATATTTTAAGTGATAGACTAGAGAAGGCAACACCACCCACAATTAACAGTTGACATCCCAATATTTTAAGTGATAGACTAAAGAAGGCAACACCACCCACAATTAAAAGTTGGGCTGCTCATTAGAGCAAATAATAGATTTGACTGTCACACTTGTAACTCACCCATGGCTTCCAAAATGAGAATTTTTTTACAGTAATGGAATACAAACCACATAAGATTAAATCCACCTTACACAAACTATCAATTATTTGTTACTTACATCTGGGACAATCCCTACCAATCCATCTGCATGACCATAGAATTCTTCTTTGAGAGATATCACCACACACTGGAAAGATGTTTCTGTTTGTTCTCGAATGAACCTGGCAACCTTACATTAAAACAAGAAACAGTAGTCAACGAGTGTTATTTTCATATACTGTGCTGTTGACTTTCAACTGATTATAATCTTGTCTCTTTAACAGATTTGTAGGGCTAAGATTGTAATCCAACTGTTTCAGCCACTAATGTAAGAAATGAAAACTTTAGCTGAATGTGAAAGTTTGTAACGGTATAATTTATTTACCGTACTTTAAAACGAAAAATCCATGTTTTGTAATCCTGCTTACTTTTTAAAACTTTTATTTTAACTGAAGTTTCTTTGCCCTAACTAAATGTTTTTGAAAAATTATAGAAAAAACATGTTACTGAACATTTGAGGCATATGTGTGTGTACAGATCATGTTAATAATAGGAAAACAACATGTTACTGAACATTTGAGGCATACGTGTGTATACAAATCATGTTAATAATAGGAAAACAACATGTTACTGAACATTTGAGGCATATGTGTGTATACAAATCATGTTAATAATAGGAAAACAACATGTTACTGAACTATTTGAGGCATATGTGTGTACAGATCATGTTAA
>NW_013674636.1:20026-26894 GCF_000517525.1 Limulus polyphemus
AATAATAGGAAAACAACATGTTACTGAACATTTGAGGCATAGTGTGTATACAAATCATGTTAATAATAGGAAAACAACATGTTACTGAACATTTGAGGCATATGTGTGTATACAAATCATGTTAATAATAGGAAAACAACATGTTACTGAACATTTGAGGCATATGTGTGTGTACAGATCATGTTGAAAGTAACACAAGTTCCTTATAATTACTACCTACTTTTCCTATATTTGTGTTGTCCAGTGCAGCATCAATTTCATCTAACACAAAGAAAGGAGCTGGCTGATAACTGAAATACAAAACACAATCTTATTGACAGTTCTAATACAGTAAGTTACCACAGTACTGCAATAAAATGCTTTTATAAAAACTGTGATCTTTAATTTTCTGCCTTGAGGAATATTGTTTTAGTTCATCCATGACAAGGAAAAGTACTTGTTTACTGAAACAATGATGTACAAACCTTTAAAATGGTTTGTTTTAATATAAAACACACACAACTGACTGTTACTACTATAACACAAACTTTTAGTATGGCTTGTTTTCATATAAAACATACACACCTGACTGTTACTACTATAACACAAACTTTTAGTATGGCTTGTTTTCATATAAAACATACACATGACTGTTATTACTATAACACAAACGTTTAGTAAGGGTTGTTTTCATATAAAACATACTAACCTGACTGTTACACCCTGAACTAAGCATACACACCTGACTGTTACATCCTGGACTAAACATACACACCTGACTGTTACATCTTGGACAAAACATACACACCTGACTGTTACATCCTGAACTAATCATACACACCTGACTGTTACACCCTGGACTAAACATACACACCTGACTGTTACATCCAGGACTAAACCTACACACCTGACTGTTACAATTTGGACTAAACATACACACCTGACTGTTACAATTTGGACTAAACATACACACCTGACTGTTACATCTTGGACAAAACATACACACCTGACTGTTATACCCTGGACTAAACATACACACCTGACTGTTACACCCTGGACTAAACATATACACCTGACTGTTACACCCTGGACTAAACATATACACCTGATTGTTACACCCAGGACTAAACATACACACTTGACTGTTACACCCAGGACTAAACATACACACCTGACTGTTACAACCTGGACTAAACATACACATCTGACTGTTACATCTTGGACAAAACATACACACCTGACTGTTACATCCTAGACTAAACATACACACCTGACTGTTACATCCTGGACTAAACATACACACCTGCCTGTTACATCCTAGACTAAACATACACACCTGACTGTTACATCCTGGACTAAACATACACACTGACTGTTACATCCTGGACTAAACATACACACCTGACTGTTACACCCTGGACTAAACATACACACCTGACTGTTACACCCTGGACTAAACATACCCACCTGACTGTTACATCCTGGACTAAACATACACACCTGACTGTTACATCCTGGACTTACCTGTGGATAGCAAACAGTAATGCTAGTGCTGCCACTGTTTTCTCTCCACCAGATAAATTACTCATAGGTTGAAACCTTTTCCCAGGGGCAACACAATTGTAATTGATCCCTTCTAAGTAGGGTTCTTCTGGATTTTCTGGACCAAGGAAAGCTTGTGCACTCTGGTTGTTTGTCAGGGCCTAAACAGAAAACACCAGAACCGTGACACACCATTCACAAACACCTAACCAGAAAACAGCAGGACCATTCAGCACCTTAATAAAAAAACACCAGAACTCCTGACATAATGCTTAGTAACATTGTATGAAAAAACGTTACCATTTTAATGCTAAAAATCTTTAATAACTATAAAACTAATCTCCCCTGTTCATAAGTTATTTTTAAATCTTGTAAGTCTGGTTGTACATTTTATAATGTATTCAGTACTGTGAAGCTTATTGTTACTGAAAAGTTTCCAGACAAAGAACAAACATGTTTAACTTATTGGTAATAAGATTTCAACATAGAATACAGTCTAGAAACTTAACCAACAAACAGATACCACATTACCTTATAAATATCATCTATTCTGTTGGAAACATGATCGAAGCAACGCATGAATTTATCATAACGTTCTCTCTTCACTTTTTCAAAAGCTTGTTTTGCCTTTTTAGCTCTTTTCCTGGCACTTTCAAATTCGCTGTCAGTCATTCTGAGTCTTTCCCGAACTCCGTCTAATCTGAAAACACATGTACCTTTTTCTTTAGACAAATTACTTCAGAAACTACACGGGGTAGCGGCTGACCTGCACTATTGTGGATTCTTATTCAACATAGTTTGAGATTTAATACATTAATTTAGGAGAAAAAAAAGTTAATAAAAATAATATATAATTGACTTTGATGATCCAAACCATTCTTGTCAGAAATTATAACTTTTGAAAGAAAAACAAACAGACATTGAGCTATTTTAGAAACACACAAATCAAAACATTGAGGTGGTTAATTTGAATTTTAAGAACAAACTTGAGATATTTTTATAAAATCAAAATTAAATAGAACCTCCACAGATTTTCCCGATAGGACTGAAAACACAAATTGATATTTTTTCCATTTTTTTTAAGATAATAATTTGTATGTAATATTTTTCTGAACAATCATAACTCAGGAAAAAACTTCTAATTAATGTTATATAAAAACTGAATCAATGCGTACATAGTATTAGTAATATTCAAATGGAGGTAATTTAGAAACGTGAATTAAAAGATTTTTGACACGTACTTCTCCATGGCTTTCATATTAGGTGCCTGTATTCTGTGTAAGTGTGTCTCCATGTCAGAAATGTCTTTGTTGAGACGATCACCTTCTTTTTTAACTTCTTCATGAGAATCTAACTGTAAAACAGAACATTTACATATTACTACATCTAACTGTATCACAGAACATTTACATATTAATATATCAAACTGTAAAACAGAACATTTACATTCCACTACATCAAACTGTAAAACAGAACATTTACATATTAATACATCAAACTATAAAACAGAACATTTACATTCCACTACATCTAACTGTAAAACAGAACATTTATATTCTACTATATCAAACTGTAAGACAGAACATTTACATTCTATTATATCAAACTGTAAGACAGAACATTTACATTCCACTACATCAAACTGTAAAACAGAACATTTACATATTAATACATCAAACTGTAAAACAGAACATTTACATTCACTACATCAAACTGTAAAACAGAACATTTACATATTAATACATCAAACTGTAAAACAGAACATTTACATTCCACTACATCAAACTGTAAAACATTCTTAGTCAGAAGACTTGATAAACTGTTAGTTCTACAATGTCATAGTTTAACCATTCTTAGTCAGAAGACTTGGTAAGCTGTTAGTTCTACACTGTCATAGTTTAACCATTCTTAGTCAGAAGACTTGGTAAGCTGTTAGTTCTACAATGTCATATTTTAACTTTAACCACTGTTAGTCAGAAGAGTTGGTAAACTGTTAGTTCTACAATGTCATAATTTAACCACTTTTAGTCAGAAGAGTTGGTAAACTGTTAGTTCTACAATGTCATAATTTAACCACTTTTAGTCAGAAGACTGTTTACCAACTTTTTGAACTGTTCAATAGGTATTGTGTGTCAAATATTATATAAGCTGATTGTTCTAGTCATTACTAGCAATGAAAATCTTAATAAAAACTTCATGAAAAAGAAATAATGAAAAGCTCTGTTTAAACACATACAGCTTCTAATGATAGTAAGGAAAGAAATTCAATAACTAAAAAGCTAAAACACTTATACCTGTTGTCTCACAGAACCTTGCATTGTAGTAAACCTAGAAACCAACACTTACATCTTTCAGCTCATCTGCTATCTGCTTTACTATGAGGAGCTGAATCAATGATCAGTTAGCAGATGAGCTGAAAGATGTAAGTGTTGGTTTCTATGTTTACTATGAGGAGCTGAATCAATGATCAGTTAGCAGATGAGCTGAAAGATGTAAGTGTTGGTTTCTATGTTTACTATGAGGAGCTGAATCAATGACCTAGAAACCAACACTTACATCTTTCAGCTCATCTGCTAATTGCTCATTGATTCAGCTCCTCGTAGTAAACCTAGAAACCAACACTTACATCTTTCAGCTCATCTGCTAATTGCTCATTGATTCAGCTTCTCATAGTAAACATAGAAACCAACACTTACATCTTTCAGCTCATATGCTAACTGCTCATTGATTCAGCTCCTCATAGTAAACATAGAAACCAACACTTACGTCTTTCATCTCATCTGCTAACTGCTCGTAGTCTATCTTTATTTTGGCTTCCTTTTCATAAATTTTCTGTGTACTCTGACTTCCAGAGACATCAGTAGATTCACTTTCTTCTTGTTGTGAAGCAGGAATATCCTGGTCAATGTCTTCCATGGTTCCTTTTGTCATGGGGATGACAATGTCTTCTAGCTGTTTATATGAATAAGCTTTTCAATATATCGTATCTTATAAAAGTAGAACAAAATATAATCTTTAGATTACACTATGCATGTATATAAGGAATAATAAAAGTTTTAGCTAGGTTTATATCATTAATTAACATTAAATGTGAAACTGATTTTGATAAGACAACCTCCTACCTTACAAGCCTGTAGATGACTGTGCCTGTCAGCTTTCTTCTGCTCCAGTCGAGATTCTAGACCCGTCACCACTTTCTGAACACTAGTTATCTCCTTCTGGATGGCCGTCAACCGTTTACGAACTTCCGTCATGGCATCCTCCATCCCATCTACTTCAGTTTTCTTAGTAATTTTAGAGGTCTTTAATTTATCCAAGTTCTGCATTTCTTCATCTATTAACTAGAGACAAGTATCAAAATAAGTTAAATATAACAACCGACACAGACGTACTTCATTTCTCAATCTTGCTTTTATCACAACTAACTTTCAAAAACATTTTTTTCAACTAAAATATTCTAGTATGGTAATATATTTCCTTCAATTCTATATCCTCAAGATGTTCAACATTATTTAACAAGCATCACATGGCTACAAAAAATAACATCCATTCTTAGTAAGCTGCCAATTTGTAAAGGCCAAATTACAGATCAACTAATAAATAATATACATATATATCTAACCAATGAAACAGGTGTTACTGATAGTCAAAAAAAAAAGGTTAAAAATATCAGTTTTATCATTTCAAAATCACTGAAATTCAAGTATTATAACAGCAGTATCTGCTCAAATGAAGCTTTCATTTTCATCATCATTAGCTTATAATCATACAGATAGCACTTTCACATTCAACATCAACTGATAACTACACAGGTTTCATCTTCTATTATCAACATCAACTGATAACTACACAGGTTTCACCTTCTATTTTCAATATCAACTGATAACCACACAGGTTTCACCTTCTATTTTCAATATCAACAGATAACTACACAGGTTTCATTTTCAGCACCAACTGAAACCTACATAAATGTCATATTTGGTTTTTCAAGTGTTTCCATTTGTTATAAAAATAACACTAAATATCTTTTACCGATTAAATCACACAGAACCCTTCCCTTTAAATACCTGCATCTGTTTCGTTTCTGCTTCCTTTAATTTTTCTAATTCTTTCTCATCATCTTCTACAGTTTTGGTCCACTTGCAAACATTTTCTATAAAAAACAAAATTTGAAAAACCTTCAAACATACATATTTCATACTTATGTTCATTTTGTTTGGTTTCTGACGTACACAACAGATGTTTAGTGTTTCGTACCAACACAAAAATAAACTTATATAAAACATGTCTACCAACTAACAAATTTTTATACATCATTTTTATGTGAATGGTTTAAAAATTAAGAACCATGAGTTAAAGTCAATATTTTTGCTGAATTTTCTGGAAGCTGTTTCAGTAAATATTTGAGAGAAGGAGTTGACAAGTTAATGAAATCTGAAGGTTATTGGCTGCTTTTCAAGGCTACAACATTAACGTTAACATGGGTTGAAGAAATAGAGTGAGCTAGCTGAAAGCTGAGAAATTTGTTTCTCTTCGTTATAGGCAGTATGAAGAACGAGAATTACGGGCTACCCAAGAAAGGGATAAAAGACGGCTGGAGTTTGAAAACCAAAAAAATCGAATTATCAACAGATTGGAGTATGAACGCTCCAAGGATACCAATGGTAATATTTGTTTTATGAAAGTTATACTTCTGTTCATTTACTTATTAATTTAAATTGGTTAAGTTTAGAACATATCGTAAATGTTATTTAAAAAATATTTACAGTGAAGCAAAGACTTGTGTAAACACTATAAAACAAGATGTTCTAAACAATAAAGAATGTTCCATGGGCAATATTGTTTACCGTATGTTTTCAACTCCAATTGCGTAACAGAAGTCAGCAAAAACTCTATCTTCCACCGTGTTCATAGCTTCCTTGACCTCAGCAATCTGAACTTCTCTTTCCTTCATTTTTTCTTCTACAGAGTGGATCTTAGGCTGAAAAAAAGAAGAAATATTCAATCATTTTTCTTGTTTTAATAGAAAATAATTTTTGAACAAGTATGGATTTTTAAAGAATACTAAACACAAATAATCAAGTTTTATTTTGAAACTGGTTTTATCAGCAACAACTCATGAATATTAGTAATAAACTACACTAAACACACTTATACAGTAATAAACTATACACTAAATACACTTATACAGTAATAAACTATACACTAAATACATTTATACAGCAATAAACTATACACTAAATACATTTATACTATAATAAACTATACACTAAATACATTTATACTGTAATAAACTATACACTAAATACATTTATATAGCAATAAACTATACACTAAATACACTTAC
>NW_013674637.1:0-5469 GCF_000517525.1 Limulus polyphemus
CTAACCTCCCTCAACAAAGGAAACTAATCACTAAATCCAGCTCTGATCCCAATCATTCCTGGGATATCAAGAGTAATTTTGGTCCATCAAGGATATACACACTCCTAACCTCCCTCAACAAAGGAAACTAATCACTAAATCCAGCTCTGATCCCAATCATTCCTGAGACATCAAGAGTAATTTTGGCCCATCAAGGATATACATACTCCTAACCTCCCTCAACAAAGGAAACTAATCACTAAATCCAGCTCTGATCCCAATCATTCCTGGGATATCAAGAGTAATTTGGGCCCATTAAAAACGTAAGCTGACTGACTTCTCTAGGTATTGGTTATCAAGTTAATTACATGGTACTGATACAGGTTAAGGCTCTAATATTATTACTGCTATATTTATTTGTACATCAATTTGCGTAAACTGTATATGATCATTGCAATATTTTTGGTGATTTATTTTTGTTGATGATTACTCCAAAGAAATCCTTGCGCGTTTTTCGTTTTTCCCAAGACTTTCTGTTGCCATAGCTACGCTTCGTATAAAATTTTTCTTCGTTAGATGATGGCAGAACAATACAATTTGTATACAACTTATGTCGTCTATTTTTAATGTTGTCGTAAATAAAGCAAAACAAGAAAGACTGTAGAATTAGGTTTTTAAAAGGTAGACTTTCCTCATCAGGGGTGAACCAACAATACAAAGATTTTAGAAGGTTGACCTTCCTCGTCAGGGATGAATCACTAACCCAAAGATTTTAGAAGGTAGACTTTCCTCATCAGGGGTGAACCAACAATACAAAGATTTTTAAAAGGTAGACTTTCCTCATCAGGGGTGAACCAATAATCCAAAGGTTTCTAAAAGGTAGACTTTCCTCACGTCTACTTAAACCCTCAAAGCTTATGCTGTTCACTACCAGAGAATATATTAAGTATGCCTCTGGGATGTGAACACAACACGATTATATCAAGTTTATTTTCCATTGAACAACGTTATTTTCTTGAGATCGTTAGCAGCTGTTGGAGATAATATCAACACCTTCCTACGTCTGGCGTGCTCTTCATATCTGCTCGTGCTTTCTCTAGCTAGCTTGTGCATGGAGTGCGGCAGTGATTGGAAGGAGTGCTAGGAACCTTTCCTTATTGTTCAAATGTCACAGAAATCACTCGTTTTCGCTGGTCACACGTGTATTTACTTAAGATGTCCAGAAAATGTAACAATATGGTGTGGACAGAACCTGTATTGACAAGGTTTACTTAGTGTTGGATTTTGTTTTTATCACTGTCGTTAAACACGGGGAAGAAACCGAAAAAGACATTAATTATCCACAGTTTTGTCCATCTCTGTAAAACCAAGTTACGTGTATACCATTGAGCCTTATAATTACCGGTGGTAATCTTGCTAAAAAAAATAGAAAAAGTACGTGTTATGAGGTAAGTTCTTATGGAGGTTATAACTTGTCTTTTTACCCTTTATCATTTGAACATTAAGATAAAACTACTTATTTATTATATTTTGGTTTTGGTTTCGTTTTATCTGTTCTACAATTAAGATTATTAGTGAGTTTCATTTTCATAAAGATGGGAACCATCCTAAAAAAATGTCGTTTTCTCATTCACGGGACGAGTTAATGTCGTCATCAACACGTGATACAAAACGAAATCGAGTATTTGAGTATCACGTGTATAGCTACTGATCACATTTCATCTCGTGCCCTAACCACGTGAATTTCTATGCTACGGTTCTGGTATTCAAGAAGCCTAAAATAGATGGTAAAAGCTAAGGAACTGAAGCCGAAAATAACTTTCAGTAGAAAGTCTCACCACTGTAACGCCGTTCTGGCTCAACGACGATAGGTTCTGGGATATAGAGGAAGAATTAAGCTATGGGCACAGGATTAGGATATGGGCACAGGATTAGGATATGGGCACAAATCAAATTAACTCTATTTATACCAGCTTGAAAAATACAAACTATTTATGCACGAGATTGTTCGTGGGGTCTTCACTTGTTACTGGGCACTAGGTTGTTCGTGGGGTCTTCACTGGTTACTGGGCACCAGGTTGTTCGTGGGGTCTTCACTGGTTACTGGGCACCAGGTTGTTCGTGGGGTCTTCACTGGTTACTGAACACCAGGTTGTTCGTGGGGTCTTCACTGGTTACTGGGCATCAGGTTGTTCGTGGGGTCTTCACTGGTTACTGGGCACTAGGTTGTTCGTGGGATCTTCACTGGTTACTGGGCACTAGGTTGTTCGTGGGATCTTCACTGGTTACTGGGCACCAGGTTGTTCGTGGGGTATTCACTGGTTACTGAACACCAGATTGTTCGTGGGGTCTTCACTGGTTACTGGGCACCAGGTTATTCGTGGGATCTTCACTGATTACTGGGCACCAGATTGTTCGTAGGGTCTTCACTGGTTACTGGGCACCAGATTGTTCGTAGGGTCTTCACTGGTTACTGGGCGCTAATAAAATGAATCACAGAAAATGTTTGAATAAAAAACCATAACAATTGTAGTTAATCTAAATGCTGGGCTCCCTATCTATTTTACACAAAAAATGAAAGATTTCATCAAATGTTTTGATCAGTTGTTTACACACACACAATTTTCCTACATAAAACAAAAACAACTTAGTAATGATGCAATGTGGTAGGAAAACAACCGGTAATTTGAGGCCCGGTTGAAGGATTCAGTTTATTTTTACAAATGTGCGATTAATCAAATGTTTATTTGTAGTTAAGCACAAATCTACGCAATGGACTATCTGTGCTGTACACACCACGGGTATCCAAGCCCAGTTTTTAGCGTTATAAGCCTTCAGACTTACCGCTGTGCCACATTTTAAATAACTCTAAATATCATTTCTGTTCTATCTTAGATACAGCATTTTGATTTATCTAAATAATTCTGTCTTTTCAATTCGTTATTATTCATTTTATGAAAACATATAAAATTAAAACTTAACCAGTGAGTTGTGTTCAGTCCTCGTGGGACAGCGGTAAGTTTTTGGACTTACAACGCTAAAATCCGGGGTTCGATTCCCACTGGAGGACTCAACAGATAGCCTAACGAAACTTCGTTGTAACAAATAACAACCTTTACTTCTCCATGTTGACTATATCCTAGGCTGTATGTACAGTTGGCACCACCTATAAGGTTGATTGTATATCCTAGGCTGTATGTACAGCTGGCACTACCTCTAAGGTTGATTGTATATCCTAGGCTGTATGTACAGTTGGCACCACCTCTAAGGTTGATTGTATATCCTAGGCTGTATGTACAGTTGGCACCACCTCTAAGGTTGATTGTATATCTTAGGCTGTATGTACAGTTGGCACCACCTCTAAGGTTGATTGTATATCCTAGGCTGTATGTAAAGTTGGCACCTTTGATTATTAGTCACACCTTTCTCTTAGATTTCTCTAACTTCTTTGAAGTGAAATATTGCAAAACATGAATAACATACATTTTCGTTGTATATTAGTTTGAATACTGGTTGACTTCATTTATCTTAGAAAGGATTATTGTAGAGGGCTCAGAGGAAAGTTACAGATATGTCTGTGGTGATAGATGGGTTGTTGTATGAGGGTGACTTTGGATTCTTTAAATTGTTCTCTTTTAAAGAGTTTGTTTTTAGTTGTTGTTGTTTTGAGGGGGGCTGTCTCTGCTATCCGTTTAATCACTGTTTAATGTGCTTATTATGAAAATAACGCGAATCGTCTTTAACGATGGTGCCTCAACGTTTTAGTTTGTCTGACTTTCGCGCCACCCAGGCGGGACAGCGGAAAGCCTACGGATATAGAAAGCTAAAATCTGGGGTTCAAATTCCCCGCGGTGGACACAGCAAGCAACTAAAACAAACTGACCTTCGCTAGCACGCAGAACAACTAATGTCCGACGCAATGAATCATGGGTAAAGTTCTGACCGAAATCAATGCTATTGATAAGATTGGCGCTTCGTATTCTTTCGTGTTGAAATATGAGGGGAGTAGAACATGAGGCCATCTATAAATAAATATTTATTTCTAGAACTGTAGGGACTACAGCTTTCCAGGAGTTGAAAAAATGGTTGAGGAATAACCGGATCAGGGCTGGATTTAATGATTAGTTTTCCTTTATTGAGGGAGGTTAGGAGTATGTATATCCTTGATGGGCCAAAATTAATCTTGATATCCCAGGAATGATTGGGATCAGGGCTGGATTTAGTGATTAGTTTTTCATTTATTGAGGGAGGTTAGGAGTATGTATATCCTTGATGGGCCCAAATTACTCTTGATATCCCAGGAATGATTGGGATCAGGGCTGGATTTAGTGATTAGTTTTCCATTTGAGGGAGGTTAGGAGTATGTATATCCATTAGTAACAATTATCATATGTTCCTACAACACTAAAAGTAACAATGTTTCAGTAACATTTCTTTATGTTTAACATATGATACTTGTTACTAATCCTACAATACTAAAAGTAACAATGTTTCATTTAACATATGACACTTGTTATTAATCCTACAACACTAAAAGTAACAATGTTTCCGTAACATTTCTTTACGTTTAACATATGATACTTGTTACTAATCTTACAACACTAAAAGTAACAATGTTTCAGTAACATTTCTTTACGTTTAACATATGATAGCTGTTATTAATCCTACAACACTAAAAGTAACAATGTTTCCGTAATATTTCTTTATGTTTAACATATGATAATTGTTACTAATCCTACAACACTAAAAGTAACAATGTTTCAGTAACATTTCTTTACGTTTAACATATGATACTTGTTGCTAATCCTACAACACTAAAAGTAACAGTGTTTCAGTAACATTTCTTTACGTTTAACATATGATACTTGTTGCTAATCCTACAACACTAAAAGTAACAATGTTTCAGTAATATTTCTTTATGTTTAACATATGATACTTGTTACTAATCCTACAACACTAAAAGTAACAATGTTTCAGTAATATTTCTTTATGTTTAACATATGATACTTGTTACTAATCCTACAACACTAAAGTTTCAGATAAAGAGTTCATTATCACAAATAGTAACAGAAAGACTTGTCTACACAAACCTAAATTTCTAGATAAAGAGTTCATTGTCACAAATACCAACAGAAAGACTTGCCTACACAAGCCTAAAGTTCCAGATAAAGAGTTCATTGTCACAAATATCAACAGAAAGACTTGTCTACACAAACCTAAAGTTCCAGATAAAGAGTTCATTGTCACACATATCAACAGAAAGACTTGCCTACACAAACCTAAAGTTCCAGATAAAGAGTTCATTGTCACAAATACCAACAGAAAGACTTGCCTACACAAGCCTAAAGTTCCAGATAAAGAGTTAATTGTCACACATATCAACAGAAAGACTTGTCTACACAAACCTAAAGTTCCAGATAAAGAGTTCATTGTCACAAATATCAACAGAAAGACTTGTCTACACAAACCTAAAGTTCCAGATAAAGAGTT
>NW_013674637.1:6116-7268 GCF_000517525.1 Limulus polyphemus
GGTTTTTGTTTTTTTTTCGATAAGATCGTACCTTCAAAGTAAAAAACCTGGTACTACTTTTATTATAAGCTCATCTAAATTCTAATCTCATCTAACTCCGCTCGTCATACAAAAGGTTATATAACGTTACAAGTCACTCTCCTTGCTGGAGGTTTGTGTTATAATATTGTATATCTTTTTAACTGTATCAACCAAACAGATTCACTGAAGTATATGTATTTAAATTGTAGGCATCAGATTTCAGTTGAAGAGATCACAGTTGGAATGTTTCTTCCAACAGATTTCTCTCACCTTTACTGGCGTGTAAACGTTTCCAAAACACATTCGATATGCTATTTCTTATATTGGCCGGGAAACGTGATACTTTCCACTTCACAATACACTAGATAAAGCCACAGTTTATATTTGTTAACCTTCTCCCTACTGTGATAAAGCCACAGTTTATATTTGTTAACCTTCTTCCTACTGTGATAAAGCCACAGTTTATATTTGTTAACCTTCTCCCTACTATGATAAAGCCACAGTTTATATTTTTTAACCTTTTCCCTACTGTGATAAAGCCACAGTTTATACTTGTTAACCTTCTCCCTACTGTGATAAAGCCACAGTTTATATTTGTTAACCTTCTCCCTACTATGATAAAGCCACAGTTTATATTTGTTAACCTCCACCTTACTGTGATAAAGCCACAGTTTATACTTGTTAACCTCCACCTTACTGTGATAAAGCCATAACTTATATTTGTTAACCTTCTCCCTACTGTGATAAAGCCATAGTTTATATTTGTTAACCTCCATCTTACTGTGATAAAACAGTGTTCTTGTCATGGATTACTGTCATCCTTAAATTACAGTGGACTTGTCATGGATTGCTGTCACCCATAAATTACAGTGTTATTGTCGTGGATTACTGTCATCCTTAAATTACAGTGTTCTTGTCATGGATTACTGTCACTCTTAAATTACAGTGTTCTTGTCATGGATTATTGTCACCCTTAAATTACACTGTTCTTGTCGTGGATTACTGTCACTCTTAAATTACAGTGTTCTTGTCATGGATTATTGTCACCCTTAAATTACACTGTTCTTGTCGTGGATTACTGTCACTCTTAAATTACAGTGTTCTTGTCATGGATTATTGTCACCCTTAAAT
>NW_013674637.1:8010-12244 GCF_000517525.1 Limulus polyphemus
GACTTGTGTAATTAACTGATCTGTTCTAGCCAGCAGACTTGTGTAATTAACTGATCTGTTCTAGCCAGCAGACTTATGTAATTAACAGATCTGTTCTAGCCAGCAGACATGTGTAATTAACTGATCTGTTCTAGCCAGCAGACTTGTGTAATTAACTGATCTGTTCTAGCTAGCAGACTTG
Organism: Limulus polyphemus; assembly: GCF_000517525.1. Classification (NCBI taxonomy): domain Eukaryota; kingdom Metazoa; phylum Arthropoda; class Merostomata; order Xiphosura; family Limulidae; genus Limulus; species Limulus polyphemus. The sequence continues at coordinate 8,192 of NW_013674637.1, forward strand.
TGTAATTAACTGATCTGTTCTAGCCAGCAGACTTGTGTAATTAACTGATCTGTTCTAGCTAGCAGACTTGTGTAATTAACTGATCTGTTCTAGCCAGCAGACTTGTGTAATTAACTGATCTGTTCTAGCCAGCAGACAAAAGTAATAATAAACCATGAACCTCACAGACTGTCCATACGTTGAATTTGTAGAACTAAAAATATTAAAGTAATAATAAACCATGAACCTCACAGATTGTCGATATGTTGAATTTGTAGAACTAAAAATATTAAAAGTAATAATTTCATGGTTTATTATTACTTTAATATTTTTAGTTCTACAAATTCAACATATCGACAGTCTGTGAGGAGCATTTTGTTAACTTGACAGTTCCTAAACCAGAGATAATCTAAACAGTCTAAACTGGGATTTGTGGGTGTTATTTGAACTTGACATTTTGTTAACTTGACAGTTCCTGAATCAGGGATAATCTAAACAGTCTAAACTGGGATTTGAGATGCTGTTCGTTTACCACTGATTCAAGTTCAAGAACTGTCAAGTTAACAAAATGTCAAGTTCAAATAATAGTTAACAAATTAAATCAGTGGTAAACGGACAGCATCTCAAACCCACTATTTCTCTCGTGATCTGTTTTAACGATAGACAGATAATTTACTTTTAAAACCATTTCAATGTCAACTGCTCGTGTACAAAGCTGTGCACGAGAAAGGTGTGTTTATCTATCTATACATATGACTTGTTTTATGCTAGTAGACGTTTAGCCACTTGTAAATTCAGTGTGGATAACAGTTTTAACTCAATAATATACTATTGGCGGATAACGGTTTTAACTCAATAATTTACTATTGGCGGATAACAGTTTTAACTCAATAATTTACTATTGGCGGATAACAGTTTTAACTCAATAATTTACTATTGGCGGATAACAGTTTTAACTCAATAATTTACTATTGACGGATAACAGTTTTAACTTGATAATTTACTATTGGCGGATAACAGTTTTAACTCAATAATTTACTATTGGCGGATAACAGTTTTAACTTGATAATTGACTATTGGCGGATAACAGTTTTAACTTGATAATTGACTATTGGCGGATAACAGTTTTAACTCAATAATTTACTATTGGCGGATAACAGTTTTAACTCAATAATTTACTATTGGCGGATAACAGTTTTAACTTGATAATTTACTATTTGCTGACTAAATTTTACGATCGATGTTATAAGGTTTTAAGGAGTTTCATCAGTTGTTTTTTTTTCAAGAGATTTTAGAAATCTCGTGCATTTATTATGTAAATATGTAATAAATAGAATGGCCTGGGATAACTGAGAGGAGCGAAAGGGGAACCTTCTGTGGTGGCGGTCTCTGACATTGCTATCAAAGACAGCTTAGAAACTTGGTGGTTTTGAGGCCCAGCCAGTGCCTACAATTCTTTTAACTTGCAGTAATGGACCTGTCCTATAGAATAATGCCGTCGGGCTTTTGTCCTGGTATAGGGAGGGGGGGGGGGACAGAGAGGTGATACAATCTGATATACTAACTTTTCCGTGGGACGGAGGTGGCCTGACGCGTCTGCGCGGTAGCTGTTCTCGCGCGCGCACCTCACCTGGCAGTTTGTCCGTTGATATGATCTGAGCTAAAACACTGGCTAGTAAAAAAAAATCACGTTCGCGTTGGACGAGAGGTAATATTAGGATATTCCTGAATGGTGGGAGGAAGTGTTTTGCATTCTTATAGGTCCAAACATATCACGTGTCTTCAGCAACGTCGTATTGTTCATGATTTACCGTGTGCTACTTACCTTTAGTGAGTTCTAGTCGTTGGATTCTTTCTCCTCGGGTAAAGAGGAACAGCTGAGGAGTTTTTACACCTAATGTAAAACGTCTCAAACCATTGGCTGATATTATACACAAACTTACAGTCGTTCCAGCTACGGGGTTAATTAACCTTAGCTGATCTTCTGTTTGTCTGTCTTGCTTAAGTTTGTATATAATACCAAAACTCTCTCCATTGCCATGGTAACGTCATTAGGGCAGTGCTCTAGCCGGAAAATATTTACAAGATCCTAGCCCGAGCTGAAATGTTGGAACAAGCTTTATAACTGTGGCCGGTGGTGTGGATTGATTGGCTACCATTGTTTTTGTGTGACATCATGGCAGAAGCTAAAGAAGTGAAGGACGACAACGTGTGTCAGAAGGCAATCGTCACAGGTATGTTTACTATGTATACGTCGACTTGCTAGATGTCTTTCTGTTACAAGCTTTTTTTTTTTCCTTCTTGTGAGCGTACTCTGTAAAAATCAATATATATGCGTATATGTATCGTTCAATCTTACCGATTAGGCGAACGACCTTTCTGAGAATTGTGTTGGTAGGTGTGTAGTCTTCTGCTTTGTAAGGTAAATATCACACTTTCCCTGGCGATGTAGGTGTGTCTATATTTATCACGTGACTTATCGCTGTTGCCAATGGGTAGAAAAGGCGTCCTCTTCAAGTCTAACACAGCGAGACAAAAAGAGATAGAAACTAAGTTTTTCTAATTGCAGAACGTTAAAATTTATTTTGTTTGTTAGGTACACAATAGGGTTAACATTTAGAAAGAAATCGAAGTTCCCACGTACTAGACTACTTATACATTCTGTGCTGACTAGTAGATAACTAGGCCTAAGTTAATACCCGTTTTGCTTCTTTGATCGGTAATAAACTGAAACACGATAGCCCACAGGTAGCACAGCAATAAGTTTGCGGGCTTATAACGCTAAAAATCGAATTTATATACCCGAGGTTGGCAGGGCCTTTGTGTAGGCTAGGGCTTAACAACAAACAGACGAAACCTGATAACGGAAAGGAAAGCGACTCCTGGAAACTAAATGAAAAGTGTCAGGTTCGTTTTTGTTCTGGCGCCTGACAAACGAACTATTAAAGGATTCTTCATTAAACCTAAACATTATCAGTATTCTATATGAATAACGTTACATTTTCGAACTGGTAAAGGATTCTTCATTAAACCTAAACATTATCAGTATTCTGTATGAATAACGTTACATTTTCGAACTGGTAAAGGATTCTTCATTAAACCTAAACATTATCAGTATCCTGTATGAATAACGTTACATTTTCGAACTGGTAAAGGATTCTTCATTAAACCTAAACATTATCAGTATCCTGTATGAATAACGTTACATTTTCGAACTGATAAAGGATTCTTCATTAAACCTAAACATTATCAGTATTCTATATGGATTCGGTGCTTCTAAGCTTTCATATTCTACATTACTACGATAATTTGTGGCATTGGCTTTTGAAATTAGTTCTTCAAATTCAAGTTCAAATAATACCCACAAATCCCAGTTTAGACTGTTTAGATTATCTCTGGTTCAGGAACTGTAGTGTTCTTGTCGTGGATTACTGTCACCCTTAAATTACAGTGTTCTTGTCATGGATTACTGTCACCCTTAAATTACAGTGTTCTTGTCGTGGATTACTGTCACCCTTAAATTACAGTGTTCTTGTCGTGGATTACTGTCACCCTTAAATTACACTGTTCTTGTCATGGATTACTGTCACAGTTCAATTATAGAGGAACAATGAAAAGTTACGTTGAAAAAGTCACCCGGATTAAACAAAAGAACGTCAGTAAAAATCGTGACTATTATTTGAACTTGACATTTTGTTAACTTGACAGTTCTTGAACCAGGGATAATCTAAACAGTCTAAACTGGGATTTTTGACTGTTATTTGAACTTGACATTTTGTTAACTTGACAGTTCCTGAACCAGAGATAATCTAAACAGTCTAAACTGGGATTTGTGGGTGTTATTTGAACTTGACATTTTGTTAACTTGACAGTTCCTGAACCAGAGATAATCTAAACAGTCCAAACTGGGATTTGTGGGTGTTATTTGAACTTGACATTTTGTTAACTTGTCACCCTTAAATTACCCAGTAATCCACGATAATAACACTGTAATTTAAGGGTGACAGCAATCCATGACAATAACACTGTAATTTAAGGATGACAGCAATCCATGACAAGTCCACTGTAATTTAA
>NW_013674637.1:13083-19306 GCF_000517525.1 Limulus polyphemus
CCCTTTACACAGCAAACCACTAGTTCAGATGCTACGACCTACTTCCCTCACACAGCAAACCACTAGGTCAGATGCTACAACCTACTGCCCTTTACACAGCAAACCACTAGTTCAGATGCTACGACCTACTTCCCTCACACAGCAAACCACTAGGACAGATACTACAACCTACTTCCCTTCACACAGCAAACCACTAGGTCAGATGCTACAACCTACTGCCCTTTACACAGCAAACCACTAATTCAGATGCTACGACCTACTTCCCTCACACAGCAAACCACTAGGTCAGATGCTACGACCTACTTCCCTCACACAGCAAACCACTAGGTCAGATGCTACGACCTACTGCCCTTCACACAGCAAACGTTACTAGATGCTATGATCTGGTTAGTGCCCTAAAGACAGGAAATGACATAACGAGATGCTACTATATCTGATAATTTCTAGTAGTTTTGCTGTGACACATTTTCACATCTTTCCTTGTATAAAATTACTATCAAGTTAATAACAGGTTAAAAAATATATACTTTTTTCTGATGCCTCAACAATAAACGAATAACATGAGATCAGCAATTTGGACCACAAAATTTTGAAACATTTTTTTTTTGAAAAATCACGTGATCGCAAATCTTTGAATCATAGATGTTCCGAATACTTTGTCCGTTCTTTCACCTCCACCTCTCTCTATTGATGTTTGTTATGAACGGTGAATACAATAGTGGTATCCCTGCCTGTCTCTGTTGTCGTGGTTTATAGTCTGTGCTTTATCGAAGTCGATGTACCTGTACATAGTCAAACGTGAACGTTTTGTGTGGACACCTGTCGTTTTTTTTTACTGCAGCCTTATCACCTGATAAAACAAAACTGTAGATAACAAAATGGAGGATTTACATAAATAGCTATCCAGCTTGTCTTCAGGTTCATTTTTTACACAGTAGATGGCACCAAAAACTAGACTCCATGGTAATAATTGATCGTAAACTACTGAAAAAAACGTGTTTATGTTAGTAAAGTACACGATGGGCTATCTACGCTGTCTACACCAAAGGAAATCGAACCCTGGATTTTAGTTATAAGTTGAGAACGAAAAAGAAACTTTCCAGTTAATGTGTTTGTTACGTGGTTGGAAACGGTACTTAGGACTTGTACTCTACTGCTGTTATAACGTATATAAAGGACTTTTAAATTCAATACAATAGTTTCTTGTTTGAGATTGTATCTGTTTCACAAGGAATAAAAACAGAGAAAACAAGTAACTCAAGACTTTACTCTTCTTGAGTTCAAAATATCTCTGTGCATATTTTTGCCCCTAATACCAGCTGAATACGTTTCAAAATAACCTACAAAGAACGAGTAGGTTTACTCCACTCCTGACGTCATGAAGTTAGTCGCGCTTTATAAGAAACCCTTTCCATGTTTTGATGCTGTACTTAAAACTTTCTTACACTGTTGGGCTCTTTAGTTTCCATTTTAACAAAGTCAACGTTAGGTCTTTCCACAACCTTTCCATCTATAAAGTTAGCTAAAATAGACCAAATGTGTCGGGAGACGTGATAGGTTGTATCCGTTTTAAATTATCTGCCCTAACGTGAGTTTGAACCCAGCACCACTAGGTTGCGCTAGCGTTCTGGGTTTGTTTTAGTAGCACAGAGCTACTTGGGGACTATTTGCGCTAACTATCCTTAATTTAAAAGTGGTATACCAGAGGAAGGGAAGCTAATTAACACTACCCACCGCCAACTCTTGAGCTATTATTCTACTAATGAAAAAATGGGATTGACCGTCACATTATAACACCTCAAAGGATGAAAGGATGAGCATATTTGATGACGAGATTCGAACCCGCATCCTGAAGACTGCGAGTCGAACGTCTAATCACCATGTCATGTCAGTTCTAGCTTGCGCTCTAATACTGGTGCTTTTCCTACAGAGCTATCAGGGCAATAAACCACAGCATCGTTTCCTATCTTAATTGTTAGATGTTTTTATAATACCTTTAGTGTGGTTTTCTCTTGGTCATGCAGCTTATGGAACAAATCACTATTTCCTCCTAGTGTGTGGAACATTTGTTAACCTTCATTAGTCGAATCTGACATGAGGTCGTCACGTTCACTGGCTGAGTGATGAGGTCGTCACGTTCACTGGCTGAGTGATGAAGTCGTCACGTTCACTGGCTGAGTGATGAGGTCGTCACGTTCACTGGCTGAGTGATGAGGTCGTCACGTTCACTGGCTGAGTGATGAAGTCGTCACGTTCACTGGCTGAGTGATGAAGTCGTCACGTTCACTGGCTGAGTGATGAAATCGTCACGTTACCTGGCTGAGTGATGAAGAACTGTAGAAATTTCCAAACAAGGATGTCTGACATATCAGGAATTGCTGTGAATATTCCTACACAAGCTCCAAAACAAGAAAGTGTGAGATGTCAGGAGTTCTTGTGGAGCTTGCTACAGAAACTCCCAAACAAGGGGGGGGGGGTGAGATGTCAGGAGTTCTTTTGGAGCTTGCCACAGAAACTCCCAAAAAAGGAGGTTGTGACACGTCAGGAGTTTTTGTGGAGGTTGCTACAGAAACTCCCAAAGAAGGGGAGGGGTGTGATACGTCAGGAACTGTTGTGGAGGTTGCTACAGAAACTTCCAAATAAGGAGACCACAAGAACTCTTGACGTATCACACCGGGTTGCTACAGAAACTCCCAAAGAAGGGGAAGGATGTGATACGTCAAGAGTTCTTGTGGGGGTTGCTACAGAAACTCCCAAAGAAGGGGAAGGGTGTCAAGAGTTCTTGTGGAGCTTGCTACAGAAACTCCTAAATAAGGAGGGGTGTGACACCGCTGGAGTTGTTGTGTAGCAGTTCTGTGCTTACGGCCTGATTGTTTGATATAGTGTATATATACATATTTCATTAATAACTATTAGTAAATTAATTGTGTTTAAGTTGTTCGCCAACAGATGACACTCTGTACTTACAAAGGACTAGCCACCAAGAATTCAAAATAAATTATTTCTCCTGTTTTGCCTTTATCTAATTAAATAAATCTCGCTGTCTTTAACATTTAAACTGTGTAAGATATTTTAAACAGGTTTCTTTGAATTTTTTCTGTCGAAGTTCAATTTTGATTACGTTAATATGGTGCGTTTAAAAAAACCTGATTTGAAACTAGTTTTTATAAAGGTTATTTATATATATATCGACATCTTTGTATTTTCAATATGAGGTTAACCCTACATTTAGCGACTCTTGTTTTCGTGTCAGATGGTCGAAGGCGTGGCTTGTTCGCATTATTAGTGAAGTATTAATTCTGGTATGTAGGTCAGGTTTGTTTGTTGAATTTCGCGCAAAGCTACTCGAGCGCTATCTGCGCTAACCGTCCCTAATTTAGCAGTGATAAATTTGATGGAAGGCAACTAGTCAACACAACCCACCGCCAACTCTTTTACCAACGAATAGTGGGATTGACCTTCACTTTATAAAGCCCCCACGACTGAAAGGGCTAGAATGTTTGGGTGGGACAGGGTTCAAACCCGTGACCCTAAGATTGCGAGTCAAGCGTCTTTACCACTTGGCCATGCCGGGCCCATATCACCCTTAGGGATTGACAGTTTCTCCTACAACGCACCCAAAGGAATATTTCATGATACTGCGCGGATTGGAATACTGTTCCGAAATCTATAACTCTACCAAAGTGCTAACCCTCGCCAAAGGAAATTCATTTAGTAAGCGTCGGACAGGAAATATTCGAGATTCATTAATATCTTAAACCTTTTTATTTAGGAGTAATGCTTATATTAATAGCGAAAGTTTGGATATTAAAAAATTGTCTATTATGTGAATTTTATATTAGATGATTAAACACCACATATTTCTCTTGTGTAATATAAACAAACAAATATTTTTATTTTTCATTTTAACTCCCTAAAGAGCGAGAAAGGCAAGCAGTTATCTGGCTTCCTTGTGCTCGAGGCCAACATGTTGTCTGTTCAACTATTTCTTTGCTGTATACAATGGTCGGTTCTTCGTTATATCAACAGAGACACGTCACTGTGTCCAGTTTGTCAAGTCTCGTTAGTTTAGTCCCAAGGGCACCAAGACTACATCAAAGTATAAAGCTGAAAGGTTTGTATTGAACGAAATAGTTCGTATACTTCGAAGATAATGATGCAAAAGAGCATATAGCTCGCTGTATAATATTTAGATGGTACACAAGGACCTTTAACTCTTTGTAAAGTGGTTTAGATTGTGTTTAATGGTTAAAAGCTCACTACAGAATGTTATTGATGGTTCAGAAGAACCATTGGCTTACTGGTTTATAAAGAAAGTTGTTGTATAGTCTACAAAGGTTCTTGACTTACTAAAGAAAGTTGTTGACAGTATACAAAGGTTCTTGACTTACTAAATAATCTTATTGGTAGTCTACAAAGGTTCTTGGCTTACTAAATAAAGTTATTGGTAGTCTACAAAGGTTCTTGGCTTACTAAATAAAGTTATTGATAATCTACAAAGGTTCTTGGCTTACTATTATTAATAGTTTACAAAGGTTCTTGACTTACTAAATAAAGTTATTGATAGTTTACAAAGGTTCTTGACTTACTAAATAAAGTTGTTGGTATTCTACAAAGGTTCTTGACTTAGCAAAGAAAGTTGTTGGTATTCTACAAAGGTTCTTGACTTAGCAAAGAAAGTTGTTGGTATTCTACAAAGGTTCTTGACTTAGCAAAGAAAGTTGTTGACAGTATACAAAGGTTCTTGACTTACTAAATAAAATTGTTGGTATTCTACAAAGGTTCTTGACTTACTAAATAAAGTTATTGATTGTTTACAAAGGTTCTTGACTTATTAAATAAAGTTATTGATAATCTACAAAGGTTCTTGGCTTACTATTATTAATAGTTTACAAAGGTTCTTGACTTACTAAATAAAGTTATTGATTGTCTACAAAAGTTCTTGACTTACTAAAGAAAGTTGTTGATATTATACAAAGGTTCTTGACTTACTAAATAAAGTTGTTGATAGTCTACAAAGGTTCTTGACTTACTAAAGAAAGTTGTTGATATTATACAAAGGTTCTTGACTTAGCAAAGAAAGTTGTTGATAATCTACAAAGGTTCTTGGCTTACTAAATAAAGTTATTGATAGTCTACAAAGGTTCTTGACTTACTATTATTGATAGTTTACAAAGGTTCTTGGCTTACTAAAGAAAATTGTTGGTATTCTACAAAGGTTCTTGGCTTACTAAATAAAGTTATTGGTAGTCTACAAAGGTTCTTGACTTACTAAATAAAGTTATTGATAGTCTACAAAGGTTCTTGGCTTACTAAATAAAGTTATTGATAGTTTACAAAGGCTCTTGACTTACTAAATAAAGTTATTGATAGTCTACAAAGGTTCTTGGCTTACTATTATTGATAGTTTACAAAGGTTCTTGACTTACTAAATAAAGTTATTGATAGTCTACAAAGGTTCTTGGCTTACTATTATTGATAGTTTACAAAGGTTCTTGACTTACTAAATAAAGTTATTGGTAGTCTACAAAGGTTCTTGACTTACTAAATAAAGTTATTGGTAGTCTACAAAGGTTCTTGACTTACTAAATAAAGTTATTGATAGTCTACAAAGGTTCTTGGCTTACTATTATTGATAGTTTACAAAGGTTCTTGACTTATTAAATAAAGTTATTGATTGTCTACAAAGGTTCTTGACTTACTAAATAAAGTTATTGATAGTCTACAAAGATTCTTGACTTACTAAATAAAGTTATTGACAGTATACAAAGGTTTTTGGCTTACTAAATAAAGTTATTGATAGTCTACAAAGGTTCTTGACTTACTAAATAAAGTTATTGATAGTCTACAAAGGTTCTTGACTTACTAAATAAAGTTATTGATAGTCTACAAAGGTTCTTGACTTACTAAATAAAGTTATTGGTAGTCTACAAAGGTTCTTGGCTTACTATTATTGATAGTCTACAAAGGTTCTTGACTTACTAAATAAAGTTATTGGTAGTCTACAAAGGTTCTTGGCTTACTATTATTGATAGTCTACAAAGGTTCTTGGTATATTGGACTAGCGTTTCCAAAAGTTTGAGGCGACTGGGAGAGTGAGAGCGATTAGAGTCAATAATTCGATGACGAGGAACCCACTTTGAGACTAATAATGGTTGGAGACGGCTTGAATGGGTAATGAAGAAAAACTTTTAATATAAGTTTAACATAACAGCAAATGTAC
>NW_013674637.1:20284-27192 GCF_000517525.1 Limulus polyphemus
GAGATGTTGATTGTACGAAGTGTATCTGTAGTCTGTAGGAAAGACGTTGATTGTACGAAGGATACGAAGTGTATCTGTAGTCTGTAGGAGAGATGTTGATTGTACGAAGGATACGAAGTGTATCTGTAGTCTGTAGGAGAGATGTTGATTGTACGAAGGATACGAAGTGTATCTGTAGTCTGTAGGAGAGATGTTGATTGTATGAAGGATAGAAATGTATCTGTGGTCTGTAGGAGAGATGTTGATTGTACGAAGGATACGAAGTGTATCTGTAGTCTGTAGGAAACACGTTGATTGTACGATGGATACGAAGTGTATCTGTAGTCTGTAGGAGAGATGTTGATTGTATGAAGGATAGAAATGTATCTGTAGTCTGTAGGAAAGACGTTGATTGTACGATGGATACGAAGTGTATCTGTAGTCTGTAGGAGAGACGTTGATTGTACGAAGGATACGAAGTGCATCTCTAGTCTGTAGGAGAGACGTTGATTGTACGAAGTGTATCTGTAGTCTGTAGGAGAGACGTTGATTGTACGAAGTGTATCTGTAGTCTGTAGGAGAGACGTTGATTATACGAAGTGTATCTGTAGTCTATAGGAGAGACGTTGATTGTACGAAGTGTATCTGTAGTCTGTAGGAAAGATGTTGATTGTACGAAGGATAGAAATATATCTGTAGTCTGTAGGAGAGATGTTGATTGTACGAAGGATAGAAATGTATCTGTAGTCTGTAGGAGAGACGTTGATTGTACGAAGGATACGAAGTGTATCTGTAGTCTGTAGGAGAGACGTTGATTGTACGAAGGATACGAAGTGCATCTCTAGTCTGTAAGTTGTTTCTGTACTGTTTAGTCGTAGAGAGTAGCTTTCTAAAGAAGTTGAATGAACATGGATATCATTGTGTTCTCACAAACAGACAAAGAGGCATAGGGTTAGGCCTCGTTAATGACTATAATTAGTAATTCCACGAGCATGCGACCTCATGCATTCTAACTTGAATAGATCGTGAGGCAGATTTCAATCTGATGTTCTTATCTCTGGAAGCAACCGATTATTCCGTGGCTCGCGTTTTGTAGACTGAAAAGGTAAACAATTACAGTAAAAGAAAGATGAAGGTGTGTTTAGTCTCGTGCTGTGTGACACGAAGGCAATAGTATAATGTTTAAATGTTTTATTAGTTCTCCAACAATACGACCTTTGTATGGATAACAAAAACTTCCGACAACTGTACATGTAAACACGTGGTCTTCAAATAAAACCTCAACCACCTTCAGTTTCCACCATGACAGGGTTATGAGATTCGACCATAAAAACGTGGAAAAACAAACGAGCCTTCATAAGGTAAAAACTGGAAGAGAAAAATGTAATATTAAACTTAAATTGATAGTTGTAAGTGTTGGGTTTGCATTTTAGTTGTGTGTCCTTTGATATGTGTTGTATACAAACGTAAATGTTTACTTCATTAATCAATAGTGGTACCACCAGTAAAGTCTACCACTGGTATGACGTTACCTGTTATAGTGTACTATCAGCAAAGTATAGCGCTGGTATGACATTACTTTTTATAGTGGTACTACCAGTAAAGTCTAGCTCTGGTGTGATATTAATTTTCTGTGGTATTAGCAAGAAAGTCTGATTTTCAGAATCCGTCTCATATTTTATTATTTTAATATTTCAGCTAGTGAGATTTTATTAATCGACAGAAAAGCTAGTATATATATTTTTTTTCTTTTAGTAATTGTGTTACTGTCTTGTAACTCAACAGATTGTAAATTTCATATACGTGGGTATGTTTTTGAAACCAACACAATAGGTCGTCATGTTTCATAGAGAATCTTGTGGAAGCAACTATATTCCTAACATAGAGTCGCGAGGCTACCATTAGCTCGTGGCTAACAGCTGCCGTAAAACAAACACAGTTATCTGTTAGGATTATTTTATCTCAACCAGTGGTTATTCCGGCTGTTTTATTCCCATAAGTACATTACTTTTTACTCTTTAAAAACTTTCCAAGATCTTCGGTTTTCTTAATGATGATGCCATGAAAGCTGCCAAGACCACAGATAAAAAAAAAGGCCTAACTCATTATTACAGAGGAGGAATAATCGAAGAGGAATATGTATTTAAGCCTAGAATGTGTGACAAAAAGTACTACCATCAAACTGATAGCTTTGGCACCTTGGTCTTAACAGGTCCATTGTGGGATTCCAGTGAGAAAAACCGCATTGAAAGCATTTTTTGTTGTAAGCCCATAAAAGGCACAATTTCCCAACGAAGAAGGCTCGTGCTTGGTCATCTTTGGCTACTGCTTAACATGACCTGGTTATAGTACTTGGTCATCTTTGGCTACTGTTTAACGTGTTCTGGTTATAGTACTTGGTCATCTTTAGCTACTGTTTAACGTGTTCTGGTTATAGTACTTGGTCATCTTTGGCTACTGTTTAACGTGTTCTGGTTATAGTACCTTGGTCATCTTTGGCTACTGTTTAACGTGTTCTGGTTATAGTACTTGGTCATCTTTAGCTACTGTTTAACATGTTCTGGTTATAGTACTTGGTCATCTTTGGCTACTGTTTAACATGATCTGGTTATAGTACTTGGTCATCTTTGGCTACTGTTTAACATGTTCTGGTTATAGTACTTGGTCATCTTTGGCTACTGTTTAACATGATCTGGTTATAGTACTTGGTCATCTTTGGCTGCTGTTTAACATGTTCCGCTTATAGTGCTTGGTCATCTTTGGCTACTGTTTAACGTGTTCTGGTTATAGTACTTGGTCATCTTTGGCTACTGTTTAACATGATCTGGTTATAGTACTTGGTCATTTTTGGCTACTGTTTAACATGATCTGGTTATAGTACTTGGTCATTTTTGGCTACTGTTTAACATGGTCTGGTTATCTTTGGCTACTGTTTAGCATGTTCTGGTCATAAGAAACACTGTAAAAGTTTTCCCTCCCCTCCTTATCTATGGATCATTGATTTGACACTGGCTTGCAAAGCAAGTTCGATCCCGTGTAGATATATCTCATTACTCAATTATTTATACACATCTGTCTTTATATATATTTACATCATTGTATAAACTCTTATATCATAAAAGTCTGTCTGTTATCTATGTGGCTCATGAGTAGACTTTACCGCACCTGTCGAGATATATATATATATATATATATGCATTTAATAATTTCATCATTAATGTTAGGCGAGAAAACTGGTACTGGCACCGATAACAATCCAAGTCGGAAACACTGGTACATGCACCCGATAACAATCCAAGTCGGAAAAACTGGTACAGGCACTGATAACAATGCAGGTTGGAAAACTGGTACAGGCACTGATAACAATGCAAAGTCGGAAACACTGGTACATGCACTGATAACAATTCAAAGTGGGGAAAACTGGTACTGGCACTGGTAACAATGCAAAGTCGGGAAAACTGGTACTGGCACTGATAACAATGCAAGTCGGAAACACTGGTACATGAACTGATAACAATTCAAAGTCGGAAACACTGGTACATGCACTGATAACAACGCAAAGTCGGAAACACTGGTACATGCACTGATAACAATTCAAAGTCGGAAACACTGGTAACGATAACAATTCAAAGTCTGGAAAACTGGTACTGGCACTGATAACAATGCAAAGTCTGGAAAACTGGAACTGGTACTGATAACAATTAAAAGTCTGGAAAACTGCTACTGGCACTGATAACAATACAAAGTCGGGAAAACTGGTACTGGCACTGATAACAATGCAACTCGGAAACACTGGTACAGGTACCGACAATAATGCAAGGAGGGAAAACTGATACTAACACCGGTGATAATAGTACCAGTAATAATTACACTATCAATAGTACAAAGTGGAAACTCAGTTTTATTAAGAATGTGTAAAAAATAATAAACATAACACACACACACACACCAACTCCTGACAAAAAAAAGCGTCACATTTTTCGCTGGATCCGTTAGAGATGAAGAAAAATGTGGAGATACCTTTGTGGTACCTTATTCTGGTACCTTTATGGTACCTTATTTTGAATCAACTTCATTGATAAAGGTTTAGTTTACAATATTAGTTGACATGAGCTCCAAGTAATATCCTTACGATGCTAAGCCTAACGTTCAACAGATACTGTATATATACGACAACATGATACACTTCAAATATCAAGTACTTCTGCCTTTGGAACGCTAGCGTGTAAGGGACCATCTCTTCAGGGACGTATGGTTCCATTGAAAATACACTAAAGCATTTAAAGCAGTACTTAAGTAATGCAGCTTAAATAATGCTGCTAATCACCCTTAAACCACTGTCATAAAAATGATTTTTCACGAGTACAGTCAAAGTTCAGTTATTATTGTCGTAAGTTATTAAAATTAAACTCCCTTCTAACAACATCTGCCTCGCGGTATCTATACAGGTGTATACAACACGCTGACGTCTGATACATGATATCGCTTGTTTAATCTTATGTTTTATCTGTTTGTATCCATTACTGTGTAATATGAACAAAATCCAGTTAGCTACGTATTTTATCGGCAACTGTTTGTAGCTTCGCTCTAGGTTGAAGTTAAGAGTTGATAAAAAAATACATAGAACAAAAGCGAAGACCTAAAACGATTTTTTATTTAACCGAATTTTGAAATGATCAGCTTTCTGTATTTCTCCATATAAAATAGCTTTGTGTCCCATACGTGGATAATAGTAAACTTTGAGGACGGACCCACAGCAGGATTTAGAGGTGGTAACTGTTGTTTCAGATGCTCACTAAACGCCGGCAGAAAATGAGACATTGTCTTGCACGTTCTTTCCCTGCCAAGTTACGGTTAGAACGATGAAAAGGGCTGGAAAAAACGCTGCAACTTAGCTTGAAGCTTCAAATGTCGACTTTTGTTGAGAGAAGATAGACGGGGGCAAATTATTCGGTGTGGGGGAATAAGATTGAAAACCGAGGACTTTGGCGGAGACCGAGTCTGTCTGTAATTTACAATTGTGACCTGTAAGGGTTTTGGAGCCGGTTTGGTGAAGGAAGCTCGCTGCTGCACGTGACCTTACAGGCTCAGCGTGCTCGTTTCTTACCTGCCACATTTGACGGTAAGGGACGATCTCAAAATTGTTGGTTTATCTTTAATCATACTACTGTATAGGTTCGAAACAGACTTTTTCTGTCCTTGTGAGAGCATATGGAATTATTGCTTAAAGTTTGGGACCGAGGACAGAGTTCGAGTTAAACTTTGTGAGCGATAAAGTCGAATAAAAAGACAACAACAACGTAGCCCCCACCTAAGAAGTCGAAAAAGACTACGTGAGTGCGTGATCACCTGCGCACGTGCTGCATTGTTGAACAAATGTGTGTAGAAGCGAGTGAAACTGATAAGCGTTCCCGAGTTCGTCAGTATGATTAGTTTCTCGGGGGGAGTCAGTATTCCTTAACCACAGTACGTCAACAAGATGGATAACACCGGTCTTGTGGGTAAAAGAAGGTTTAACGCATTTTCCAAGGCTTTTGGCAAGCAAAATGATCACTATGAAAAAGGTAAAGTTGAAATAGTGTTAGTTCTTACACGATAACAAACAAAATAAGTCGGCCTAAAAAGGTTGGTAAATTACGCTTTCGAGAGGTGGATTTATCTTCTTCTTCGTCAACCTTTACTATTGAAGAAGACCGATCCTGTTATCCCTTCAATAATTTATTGTTGTTTCAATGGATTCATTTTTAATATTAGTTGGATAATTGTTTTGTAACAGGCTGATTCGGAGAAGCGTGCAGTACAGTTGATAATCACTACTTAGCTGGCTCGTATAGCAAGTTGTAGTTTTCTGATCCCTGTTAACATTTCTAAGCGATTCCATAACTATCTCTCAAATGAAACGTTAACAACAGAATGTACTGAACGTATAGTTATTAACTTGTAATAGTAAATATTTATTGTTTCGAGACTGGTGAGAGGAACGTTAAAAAAGAACTTTTTCGTCGATATCTCATTTCGGTCATAGATCACATCTCTTGTAGCTTAAACATTTTTTATTCACGAATCTCACAACCGAAGATATAAATATATATATATATATATGTTATTTTGATACATTAGAGGAAGTACTTTCTATGAACAAAAATATTTGATGTTACAAAATCACCCAACAATTTGTTTCTGTGTATCTGTAACTGTGTGTCACAGTGTAGTCTAATATGTTCCACAGTATCACCTAACAATTTGTTTCTGTATATCTGTAACTGTTGTGTCACAGTGTAGTCTAATATGTTCCACAGTATCACCTAACAACTTTTTCTGTATATCAGTAACTGTGTGTCACAGTGTAGTCTAATATGTTCCACGGTATCACCTAACAATTTGTTTCTGTATATCTGTAACTGTGTGTCACAGTGTAGTCTAAAATGTTCACAGTATCACCTAACAATTTGTTTCTGTATATCTGTAACTGTGTGTCACAGTGTAGTCTAATATGTTCCACAGTATCACCTAACAATTTGTTTCTGTATATCTGTAACTATGTGTCACAGTGTAGTCTAATATGTCCACAATATCACCTAACAATTTGTTTCTGTATATTTGTAACTGCGTGTCACAGTGTAGTCTAATATGTTCCACAGTATCACCTAACAATTTGTTTCTGTATATCTGTAACTATGTGTCACAGTGTAGTCTAATATGTCCACAATATCAC
Source organism: Limulus polyphemus (assembly GCF_000517525.1). NCBI lineage: Eukaryota > Metazoa > Arthropoda > Merostomata > Xiphosura > Limulidae > Limulus > Limulus polyphemus. The sequence goes on from NW_013674637.1 coordinate 26,979, forward strand.
CTAACAATTTGTTTCTGTATATTTGTAACTGCGTGTCACAGTGTAGTCTAATATGTTCCACAGTATCACCTAACAATTTGTTTCTGTATATTTGTAACTGCGTGTCACAGTGTAGTCTAATATGTTCACAGTATCACCTAACAATTTGTTTCTGTATATCAGTAACTGTGTGTCACAGTGTAGTCTAATATGTTCACAGTATCACCTAACAATT
>NW_013674638.1:0-3548 GCF_000517525.1 Limulus polyphemus
GTTTCGTCGGAACGAATTTACGGAAAATTAACTAACGACTGGAGACGTAACAGAATGTTCAAAGTACTGCAACATGATCAATGAGACAGGTGAGTTTAAATTTGATGACAAGGAATCCATTTTTTTAGAAAATACTGTTTGGATACAGCTTGAATAGGTAGTGAAAGAATCTATTACAAATGTACGGTGTTTTGACAAGCTTATGTCAACATCAAGGTTCAAGTAGTTTACATAGACTCAGGAATATATATAAAGTATGGAACAAAGAGGTCACATAGCTGGAGGTGTTGGTTTAGAGCAGGGCTGTTTTGCTCAAGTAAGATAGCTTCCTACATTTTGCATTTGTTGATGTTTGGTTTTTGTTTAAAATTACAGTGTTTTGTATAGATATACTGTGGTTTTTTTAGTGGTAATGGTGATAAACGTGGGAGAATTTTATTATGTTTGGTGAATCTGGTTTCGGATTGTTGTGGAATATTCATAGTTCTGCAACATAACAAGCTGAAGGTGAGTTTGTTATGGAATGCAACAATTTATAAGCATCTTTTCAAAATGTTAGTATTCACATGATATTGTGTTGGCTTCATAATCCAGTAAATATAATCATACCCTGACTCCTGATAATATGATACTAAATTCATTCTTCTTTTTATTTTGTAGATGGAAATCAGTTTCCACCACATATTGAGAAGGACAATAAAATATATGTCTTTAGTACTGACCTGTGCAGGTAAGGTGTTTATGTATTACTGACCAGAAGTGTTGAGATACATATTTAGTATTGACTACCACTGCTGAGATACATATTTAGTACTGACCATCACTGCTGAGATACATATTTAGTACTGACCACCACTACTGAGATACATATTAACTACTGACTACCATTGCTGAGATACATATTTGATACTGACCAGCACTTCTGAGATACGTATTTATTACTGATGAGCACTGCTGAGAAACATTTAACATTGATTACTGTAGGTGAAATACATATCTAGTCATTAATGTTATTGTTATCTAATCAAAAACACTTTAGGTGTGAAAAAAAGGTGCAGACAAAAAAATATTGAGTATACGACTTAAAGGAATGAAATCAAAATTGGCAGCCAAAGTTAAACAAAAAATGCACCCTCGCTAACTAATGAACGAATATTTGCTGTAAAATTCTTATCAATGCTATAAGTGTAGCTACCAGTTTGGCCACCAATTTGGATTTCATTCCTTTAAGTTGTATGCTCAATCCTTTTTTGGATGCATCTTTTTTTTTCACATATAAGGTGTTTTTGATTAGATATCATGACTTTTTCTCAATACACACCAACAAACTACAGAAAATAAGAAAATGACACTCAATAGTAACCAACATTAGCTTTGGAATCACAACCCTATTATTCGGAATAGACCTATACTTTATAGAACCAACTAAGTTCTGTAAAATATATGATGGAAGTTCTTCCTCTTTAAAACTGTGTTAAGAACTTCTTTTATAGTAATGCCATGGAATCTAGATTAACAGTTTCTTGTCATCACCCGCATGCACTTGGTATTTCTTAATGGATTGCCTTGAAATTTGGTAGGTGAAGTAAGAATGAAGTAAAACACATCCACTGAAAATATGTGATAGTTTGGATTACCACCATCCGAGTTATAGAAGGTGGAAAATTGCTAAACTGTCATTCCTGTTAATAACACACAGTGTGTCCTGCAGGTTGTTTTGGCTGCACGACACAGTAACGTGTGTCTTGATGAAATTATTGTTTATGGTTTTATATTAGTGTTTTTAACAGTCTTATTATGTGGTATGATGAGAGATGTCAACAATTAATTTTTATAATAAGTATTTTCAGTAATATTCATTGTAAAAAGAAATTTATATTAAACAAAAAGTATGACTAATTCCAATTATTTCTTTGAAATAACAAAACAATTTCAGGTCGTTATACCTTGAATACGAAAAAAACGTTTTTATTCGAGGTATCTCAGCTTATCGATTTACCACCCCAACAAAACTTTTTGGTAATCCCAGCACGAATCCAAGCAACAAATGCTTTTGTACAGATCCCCAAAGCTGTTTACATGATGGAACTATTGAGTTATCAGCATGCCAGCAAGGTGAATGTGATTATTATTATTTCTATATTTTGTTTCAGAAGTTGAAAATGTTAACATGTTTTTTTTGTCATTATTCTAATCTGAAGTTTGTAAAGAAGCAAGTAATAATTCAAACATGACATGAAGTAATAATTTATGTTCTAATTACTAACCAATAATATAGACAAATGTTTATGTTTTTGAGACATTCCAGTCCGAGTTACTTTTCTGTTCTCGTTTTTAATACACTTGTTTAATTATCATGTTTTGATGTGCTACTTACCTTAGGTGTTTCAGATATGTTATGATGTGTGTAATAGCTATTCATTCTTTAATTTAATTTTAAATTAAAACCAGTATGAAAGTCTAATAATATCAGTTTCTTTATTGAGTTATAAATAGTTAATTTTCCTAAATTTTACTTTGAAATGAGAACTATAGTGTGATCTGATTGGATATTCAACATGTTGATTATTATTACTTATATATATTCACTTGAATAACAAGGGATTTATCTCTGGTTATAACTGTCATGAAAAACTTTTAAGATAATAAACTGTGATAAGAAAGGTTTATATCAGGTTACTAAGTAATATTCATATCAATTTAAAAATTAAATATTAATAATTCATTAAGGGCTAATAAATAATATTGATAACTTATTAAAGATTAATAAATAATAGTGATAGGTTATTAGAGATTAATAAATAATAGTGACAGGTTATTAAAGGTTAACAAATAATGTTCATAATTTATTATTAACTTGAATTAATTATGTGTCAGTTTTTATCAATCCATATTCTGAGACTCATGAATATTTACATGATTACTCATAAGTCTATTAATGAAATGAACGTACTTTACTTTGAGTTAAAATATAGAACTCAACTTTTGGTTCGCTTCCTAGGTTCTCCAGTAGTTGCGTCTACACCTCACTTTTATCAAGGGTCCTCAAAGTACCGAGAAGATGTGATTGGATTCAAACCTGAGAAAACTAAACATGAAACGTACCTGGATGTTGAACCAGTAAGGACTTACTTTTATTGATGTTGGAACAGTAACGACTCACTTGTACGGATGTTGAACCAGTAAGGACTTGCTTGTATGAATGTTGAACCAGTAAGGACTCACTTGTATGGATGTTGAACCCGTAAGGACTTACTTTTATTGATGTTGGAACAGTAACGACTCACTTGTACGGATGTTGAACCAGTAAGGACTTGCTTGTATGAATGTTGAACCAATAATGACTGACTTGTATGAATGTTGAACCAGTAAGGACTCACTTGTATGGATGTTGAACCCGTAAGGACTTACTTTTATTGATGTTGGAACATTAACGACTCACTTGTACGGATGTTGAACCAGTAAAGACTTGCTTGTATGAATGTGGAACCAGTAAGGACTCACTTGTATGAATGTGGAACCAGTAAGGACTCACTTGTATGAATGTG
>NW_013674638.1:3558-4730 GCF_000517525.1 Limulus polyphemus
ACTTGCTTGTATGAATGTTGAACCAGTAAAGACTTGCTTGTATGAATGTGGAACCAGTAAGGACTCACTTGTATGAATGTGGAACCAGTAAGGACTCACTTGTATGAATGTTGAACCAGTAAAGATTCACTTGTACGGATGTTGAACCATTAAAGACTCACTTGTATGAATGTTGAACCAGTAAGGACTTGCTTGTACGGATGTTGAACCAGTAAGGACTTGCTTGTACGGATGTTGAACCAGTAAGGACTTGCTTGTATGAATGTTGAACCAGTAAAGACTCACTTGTATGAATGTGGAACCAGTAAAGACTCATTTGTATGAATGTTGAACCAGTAAAGACTCACTTGTATGAATGTTGAACCAGTAAAGACTCACTTGTATGAATCTAGAACCAGTAAGGACTCAATTGTATGAATGTTGAACCAGTAAGGACTCACTTATATGGATGTTGAACCAGTAAGGACTCACTTGTATGAATGTTGAACCAGTAAGGACTCACTTGTATGAATGTTGAAACAATAAAGACTCACCTGTTTGTATGGATGTTGAAACAGTAAAGACTCACCTGTTTGTATGGATGTTGAAACAGTAAAGACTCACCTGTTTGTATGGATGTTGAACCAGTAAAGACTCACCTGTTTGTTTGGATGTTGAAACATTAAAGACTCACCTGTTTGTATGGATGTTGAAACAGTGTTTCTTACAAGTGATTGAAAGTATAATAGTTTATATTTTTGTAAATTCCACTAATTTTGTTGCAGATGACTGGTTTGGTTCTAAATGGCAGAAAAGGAATTCAGCTGAATGTATACGTTAAACAGAATTCTTATATAGCGTAAGTCATCTATTTTTGTTTTACATTGATTTCGGTAATTTAAAGTTTGTGTTTTAAGTATTCTTTTTCAAATTGTAAAACTTAGAGGAGGATGGAAAAGAAAGTGTGTCAGTATTTGTACTACTCATGATATAAGATGATGTCAGTATATGTATTAATCATGATATAAGATGATGTCAGTAGATGTGTTACTCATGATATAAGATGATGTCAGTATATGTATTAATCATGATATAAGATGATGTCAGTATATGTGTTACTCATGATATAAGATGATGTCAGTATATGTGTTACTCATGATATAAGATGTCAGTATTTGTACTACTCATGATAT
>NW_013674638.1:5686-14694 GCF_000517525.1 Limulus polyphemus
ATAAGATGTCAGTATTTGTACTACTCATGATATAAGATGATGTCAGTATTTGTACTACTCATGATATAAGATGATGTCAGTATTTGTATTACTCACAATATAAGATGATGTCAGTATTTGTATTACTCACGATATAAGATGATGTCAGTATTTGTGTTACTTATGATATAAGATGATGTCAGTATTTGTACTACTCATGATATAAGATGATGTCAGTATTTGTATTACTCACGATATAAGATGGTGTCAGTATTTGTGTTACTCATGATATAAGATGATGTCAGTATTTGTATTACTCATGATATAAGATGATGTCAGTATATGTATTAATCATGATACAAGATGATGTCAGTATTTGTACTACTCATGATATAAGATGATGTCACTATATGTGTTACTCATGATATAAGATGATGTCAGTATATGTGTTACTTATGATATAAGATGATGTCAGTATATGTGTTACTCATGATATAAGATTATGTCAGTATTTGTGTTACTCATAATATAAGATGATGTCAGTATTTGTGTTACTCATGATATAAGATGATGTCAGTATATGTGTTACTCATGATATAAGGTGATGTCAGTAAATGTGTTACTCATGATATAAGGTGATGTCAGTAAATGTGTTACTCATGATATAAGGTGATGTCAGTATTTGTATTAATCATGATATAGGATGATGTCAGTATATGTATTAATCATGATATAAGATGATGTCAGTATTTGTATTATGCGTGATATAAGATTATGTCAGTATTTGTATTACGCATGATATAAGATGATGTCAGTATATGTATTACGCGTGATATAAGATGATGTCAGTATTTGTATTACGCGTGATATAAGATTTATGATATCACAGATGATAGTTTCAAATTTATCTTTGGTGAAAAATAAATCTGTAATATATATATATTTCCACAATAAGAAATAAGCATTACAGTATAATTGCCATTGTTGATCCTAATTGTCAACTTGAAGTCGTAAAGGACATTTATCTATGTGTACACACACACACACACACACTCTTGACATATTAGGATATTCTGGTACTTGAGTTTAATTATAAAAATGTTTTGTGTACTCCTTGTATCTCAATGTTTTTATTGATTTAGTTTATTTTTGTTTTTTCAGTTTGATTTTCTGTGTAGACATGAACTAAGTTTGTGTCAAAAACATGCTACATCGTTTTTTTTTTGGTTTTTTTCAGAGGTCTAACCAACATTAAAGATGTTCTGATGCCTCTAGCTTGGTTAAGTGAGGTAAGTGTACCTGTTCTATCTTAAGGCAAGTAAAATGATTAAACACGAGTTCCACTTCATAAAAGCAATAACAAAGTTATGTTTCTGTTTTAAACACATACAGTTAACTTTTCTGAACTTAAATATCTTTAAAATCCTATTTTTATTTACAAGTAAATATATATTTATTAATGAGTGGGTTTTAAGACTTTAAAGATAATAAATGAGGTCGTTTTTAGAGTTTAAATATTTTTAAGATCAACAAATAAGCTCTTTATAAATGGATTAAGAACTTTGAAGATTACCAAAGGAGAATAGGCTTAGAAGTTGAATACTTTTATCTTAAACTAAGACTCTTAATGAGATTAGCACCTGACGGTTAGGGCTACAAAAGTCTGTGTGGTTCTCAAGACAGACTTTTAATGAGATTAGCACCTAACAGTTATGGCTACAAAAGTCTATGTGGTTCTCAAGTAAGACTTTTAATGAGATTAGCACCTTACAGTTATGGCTACAAAAGTCTGGGTGATTCTCAAGACAGACTTTTAATGAGATTAGCACCTGACAGTTATGGCTACAAAAGTCTGGGTGGTTCTCAAGACAGACTTTTAATGAGATTAGCACCTGACAGTTGTGGCTACAAAAGTCTGGGTGGTTCTCAAATAATACTTTTAATGAGATTAGCACCTGACAGTTATGGCTGCAATAGTCTGGGTGATTCTCAAGACAGACTTTTAATGAGATTAGCACCTGACAGTTATGGCTACAATAGTCTGGGTGGTTCTCAAGATAAACACATTTGTAAAGTTTTATTCATATAGTTAATGGATATTAAAGTCACCAAAAATGGGTAGAAATAAAATTGCTCTTGGAACAAAAAAATTACAATGATTGTTCGGAAACAATTCACAGTAGGTTAAATGTAGTTATGTTTACAAAATATACTGTTTATAAATAAACTGTCAGATTTATAAAGACTGGTTAAATGAACTGGTAAAGTGGTTTAAAAAAATAAGTGTGTGTGTTCATTAAAACCACGTGCCCGAAACAGTCTGCATCCCTGGATGAAGAAAAAGCCGAAGATTTCAGATGGCAAGTTCAAACTCCTGTGAAAATTGGTACGGGAACCACGCTGGCAGCAGTTGTTGTTGGATCGCTGTGGACACTTCTTGCTGCTGGAGCAGCCATCTTTTTCTGTAAGGTAATTGTTTTGATAAGATCTTGGAAATATGAAAAAAAGGTTGCCCATTATATTTACTTGTTTTATAAAAGTCTGAGAGATTCTATTAAACATCAACAGTTTTTGACAAAACTTTTATAAACATTGCTTCTTAATATCATGTAGTTCTTATTTTCGAAGTTGTTAATTTCACTTTTAAGGGTCTTAGTATAACCAATAACTTTAAAAACATCTGTTTTTTACAACTAATATACAACTAAATAGCACAGATGTTTTAGATTTTACTTTCCCTTTTCAAAACTTCACTGCAAACTCAGATAACGGGTATAACATACAACATTTGTTTGTTTAATTCGTCTCTTAACTTATTTTTAAAGCTTAAATGAAATCTTGTGTTTTCTTTTTTAAAAGCTTGTATAATTGTAGACTTTGAGGCAACTTTAAATAAGATCTCTGACTTTTATCAACATTTTCAGCGACACCTTAACCAGCTACAGAAGAAGAAAAAGCAGCTGATGTAGTAAAATGTAATACAGAATAACAAGTCACATAATTATTAGATATGTAACAAAAAGAGATAACGAGGTTTGGAGTTCTTTAAAGAACTGTCAATGTAAGGTTTAGCTACTGCATGTTTATCTTTCACTACTTCAGTTGGGAATAAAAACACTTATTGATTGTTACTACTAGATAGATACTAAAGACAATAAACAGGCTAGGAAATACAAAGACAATAAACAGGCTAGGATATACAAAGACAATAAACAGGCTAAGATATACAAAGAGAATAAGCAGGCTAGGATAAACTAAAGACAATAAACAGGCTAGGATATACAAAGACAATAAACAGGCTAGGATATACAAAGACAATAAACAGGCTAGGATATACAAAGACAATAAACAGGCTAGGATATACAAAGAGAATACGCAGGCTAGGACAGATATGAAACAGAATAAACAGGCTAGGATAGATACCAAAGAGAAGAAGCATGCTAGGATAGATACCAAAGAGAAGAAGCATGCTAGGATATACAAAGACAATAAACAGGCTAAGATATACAAAGACAATAAACAGGCTAGGATATATAAAGAGAATAAACAGGCTAGTATAGATACTAAAGAGAATAAACAGGCTAGGATAGATACTAAAGAGAATAAACAGGCTAGTATAGATACTAAAGAGAATAAACAGGCTAGTATAGATACTAAAGAGAATAAACAGGCTAGGATAGATACTAAAGAGAATAAACAGGCTAGTATAGATACTAAAGAGAATAAACAGGCTAGGATAGATACCAAAGAGAATAAGCATGCTAGGATAGGTATGAAAGAGTATAGACAGGATACTATAGATGTTAAAGAGAATAAGTAGTCTAGGCTAGATCATAAAGGAAATAAGGCTTAATAATAAAAAGAATAAATAGGCTAGGTTAAAACGAATAAATAGCTTAAATGCTAAATATATGTTAATCATGTTGTCTTTATGATCTACAGCAACGTAAGAGCAGTTCTATTGGAGTCAGCTCGGAACATTCATTCACACCTGTGAAAACCCAACAGAAAATGCAACGTGGAACCATTAACAGAGTTCTGGAAGCATAGCGAGAACTACTGATAAATGTAGCATTGTTGTTAACCCTGTTTGATGACACTTTCCGAAGCGGAGCCAAGAACCGGCTAAAGATTTCAAACACTTATGGTTCAGATCAGTGTGTTGATCCAACCAGCAATTTCTCAGATCCTTCTCAGTGTTGATATGACCATTCACTAATACACTAGTTAGATCCATATCACTGTGTGTTAGTACAAGTATTCACTGATCCACTGGTTAGATCCATATCACTGTGTGCTAGTACAAATATTCACTGATCCACTAGTTAGATCCATATCACTGTGTGCTAGTACAAATATTCACTGATCCACTGGTTAGATCCATATCACTGTGTGCTAGTACAAATATTCACTGATCCACTGGTTAGATCCATATCACTGTGTGTTAGTACAAGTATTCACTGATCCACTGGTTAGATCCATATCACTGTGTGGTAGTACAAGTATTCACTGATCCACTGGTTAGATCCATATCAACGTGTGGTAGTACAAGTATTCACTGATCCACTAGTTAGATCCATATCACTGTGTGCTAGTACAAATATTCACTGATCCACTAGTTAGATTCATATCACTGTGTGCTAGTACAAATATTCACTGATCCACTGGTTAGATCCATATCACCGTGTGGTAGTACAAGTATTCACTGATCCACTAGTTAAATCCATGACTTTCTGCTCTTATGCCCCATATGTGCCCTCTTTCTCAGTCATAAAAATTGTCCATAACTACTAAAAGACAGTCTGATTCTACACCTTGCTTGCTGTGAGTTAGGAAAAAAAGATCTCAACTTTAAATGAATGACTGAGATACTCACAGGTTTTTATAATAAAGTTGATATGTTATTAAGTGTTAACACGGGAGAATTCACTGTTTAAAAATGTTTATAATACCGATTAAATAGGAACAACAGAGGATCTGTTTGCTTCTCGTGGCCTTCTACTCAAAGGAAACCTACAGTCCTCATGGTCTCCTCTAACCCTTCCACCCACCGAGCCCCTAAAGTCTTGTTTTACAATACTTTAAAAGCACCTTCTTTTGTCAGTGAGCCCCTCAGTACCTTACAATACTTTTCAGTGTTCAGATAACTGAGATCTCTATCAGTGTGTTGATCTAACCTTAAACAGATAATGTGTTGAAAAACTATTTCTCAACATGAATAGAGCCCCCATCATCTCGGGCCCTAAAGAAATATCGTGCCTTTTTCATGTACAAACACGTGTTGACGTTAAGTTAAAACATTTTATTTTACTATTTTATAAGAAGTAACTCTATTGGATCGTGTCTACGTATTAGTTGTACGTACTTTCAAGTGAGAATAAACTACCTGACACATTTATTCACGGTATTCACTATTTTATATTGTATAATTTTGTCATCCGTAAAACTAATAAATGCAGTGAGTAGATAATGTCGGAATATAAGGTTTAGCAAAACGAGCCAAGCGAAACGTCTGGAGATATTCAGTAGTGTTTAGAAACAAAGTTGGCGATAGATAATAAGTGAAAGTCCTTTGTAAAAAGAAAACCAGGAGAGAAATATATGGCGCCATCTATTGAAGGTTAAAGTGCAAATATAATTTTATACGGGAAAATATTTAATGAACGCCATTAAAAGATAATGGGTTTAATGTCAACTGTTAAACTTTTATTTTGAGATAATATTCCGTCATCTAAGATTACCAGAACGAGTTATAAACTTTATTATATTCTTCCTTTCTCAAATTCCTCGTAAATATAAAATATTTTTTTATATTCTCAGTAGATAAAAAAATGTTTAAAACAATACTTCTTTGAACTTTCTTTGTTATATTAATAATAATATTGTTTTTATTGTCTAGAAATTAGTTATTGAATATGTATACTGCAACGTAACATGCAAATATTCTTTAGGCATCAATTCAATATTGTTTGAAACAATCCACAGATGGCAGCACAATCATAAAACTTGGTTACAATTTTTGCATTTTTTAAAACTTAACACATAATTGAATGGTTATTATTTTGTTCTGTTTTAAATTATTGTAAAATGTGTAATTTACAATTTAACAAATAGGTTTTAAAGTTCCTTATTTAAACTGTTTGATATATTCACCTGGATTTTCAGATAATTATTATCTGTTGTATTGTTTACACTTTGAGAATGTGGTTATTAAATCTATATGCTGTTAAACTAGTTTATTGTGTTATTCAGTTTAAACACTGAATCGTCATATAATGTTACACCGTCATCAAACACAAAACAATAAGATTTCTGTACTGATAGATGATCTAGCAAAAGTACCCGTCCCCAGTGACGGGAAAATTTAAGTTAATCTATTAATTTAAATTATTTCATAAAAAAGGTTAATTATGTTTCACTCGGAGTCAAAACTCTGAGCTACTTATACCGTTGAGTAGTTCTGTCATGATAATAGCTACTGAACAATAACATGTGGTAAATTTACATTTTTATTCTTTAAGTTACGTCACATTTTGAAATGTTAATGATAGTGTGATTAATTCCTAACAATTTGCCCCCCAGTGGCAAGCGGTAGGTCTGCGGACTTACAACGCTAGAAACCGGGTTTTGATACCCGTGATGGGCAGAGCACATACAGCCCATTGTGAAGCTTTGTGTTTAACTTCAAGCAATCCTAACAACTTAGTGTAGAATATCCTGGTATCAACATTATTCATGCCTGTTCTTCCGTCGTTTCGAAAGTGAATGTCGAGTTTTGCCTGCGTTGTTCAGCTTTTCAAGCGCACCGCAGTAAACTGGAAAAAGACACCACGGAACGCAATATATATAAGATTTAATATCTCACCTATAAATCTGAAGCAGAACCTATGATCTACGACGGTTTAACTAAATCGTTATCATCAGTGGAAAAAGCAAACCGCGTCTCGACTCTGGTTATTTAATTATTTAAATGAGTACTTAACATCTAGTCATTCAGTCTTCCCAAATATCATCAGTTCTTCAAGATCTAGTCATTCAAACTTTATAACATTCACTAGTATTTAATTCTAGACATCCAACCTTCACACAAATGCCATCAATACTTGACATCCAACCTTCACACAAATGCCAACAATACTTGACATCCAACCTTCACCAATGTTATCAATACTTGACATCCAACCTTCACCAATGTTATCAATACTTGACATCAAACCTTCACACAAATGCCATCAATACTTGACATCCAACCTTCACCAATGTTATCAATACTTAACATCCAACCTTCACCAATGTTATCAATACTTGACATCCAACCTTCACCAATGTTATCAATACTTGACATCCAACCTACACCAATGTTATCACTACTTGACATCAAACATTCACCAATGTTATCAATACTTGACATCCAACCTTCACCAATGTTATCGGTACTTGACATCCAACCTTCACCAATGTTATCGATACTTGACATCAAACCTTCACCAATGTTATCAATACTTGACATCAAACCTTCACCAATGTTATCAGTACTTGACATCAAACCTTCACACAAATGCCATCAGTACTTGACATCCAACCTACATCAATGTTATCAGTAGTTGACATCCATACTTTGATCCCTAAATTGGTAGAAGTAGTTCAGTGTTTTAGCAGTTGATAAAGTTATCTGTAGCCTAGGCAACAAAGAGAGCATCAACAACTCTGCTAGAAGCTAACACTGTCTGTCATTTTCGACAAACAAACAAGAAGCTAACTTTAATTAAAGAGTCAGGTCAGCAATTACCACATGTTTATATCTGTTGTCTTGTATTTGACAAGGAACCACGTGGTTCGGTACATCAGAGACGGTTTTTAATTACTACCAGCTCATACTATTGGTTTCCTTAATCGCGAGCGTAAAACCACGTATTCGTTACTGGAACTAATTATGCAGGTTTCTTCGACACTACTGGGCTTTGTTTGAGTCGCCCCCCGCCATCTTTTTCAGGAACACTTCATCGACAACAAAGAGACCTGGGGGGGGGGGGGTAACTCTATATCTATAGTAAGTTACCCGAGAACCTGGTTTCCTCCGTTAATTAGTCACCAGGTGGTAAAACAGCAGAAAACTTGCGTGCAGTACGTTTTTAGTTAGATTACGCATACTCCGAATTATAAAGCATTGTTTACTAGACTTCACTAACGTTTTGGTCATTCGGGCGATGTGAAAGTGAATTCTGCCAAGGTTGAAAAATTAGAACCAAGTGCAGCAACGATAACATGAGGAATGTTTCAGCTTGTAGAGAAGTTGGTAGCGCCACCTACAGATATAGTCGTATCTCTTATGTTCACGTTAATTCTAATACCATCACACGCGTTCCTTACAACCAAGCAAGAGTTGTGGAGAGAGAGAAAAAGCTCGGAATTCAGACGTCTGAAGAAACAAGGTAAAAATGAGCCATGTTTTTAAAATATATATACATATCTTGATCACAGACAGACCTGAACTTTCCTCCTGACCACTAACAGGGTTACCCAGACTGAACTGAACTTTTCTCCTGGTCACCAACAGGGTTAACCAGACTGAACTGAACTTTTCTCCTGGTCACCAACAGGGTTACCCGGACAGAACTGAACTTTTCTCCTAGTCACCAACAGGGTTACCCGGACGGAACTGAACTTTTCTCCTAGTCACCAACAGGATTACCCGGACAGAACTGAACTTTTCTCCTGGTCACCAACAGGGTTACCCGGACAGAACTGAACTTTATCTACAACATGCCAATATTTTCGCAGTATTCCAGAATCTGTCCAATGAAAATAACTGATGTACTCTGGGACGACTTGTCGATCCTTGACACTGAACCCTAGCTAATATGACACTATTCCAGGAGTAATAGCTTTCTAGGGCTAATACCCAGAACTATATATATATATATTTCTAGGGCTAATACCCAGAACTATATATATATATCTTTCTAGGGCTAATACCCAGAACTATATATATATATCTTTCTAGGGCTAATACCCAGAACTATATATAT
>NW_013674638.1:15656-17068 GCF_000517525.1 Limulus polyphemus
AAAGAAAGAAGACCGCTATATAATGTGTTGATTTGATGATTAAGAAACTGGTGTTATCAAACTGAGACATCAATAATATGTACACAGATCATTCACTTGCAAAAATACTTCGGGTGGTTGATACATTGAATATTAATGGAGTTAATTCTTTATTTACTTATTTTTAGCGAAATTGGTTTGTCAGATATTATTGTTGTGAAGTGAAAAGTCCCAACCTGTCGTATTTAACACAAAAAAAAACATTATGTTCTGCCATCTATCGACGGCAAGCGAAACTATTATGAAATATAGAAGTAATTCGCCTGAGTAGTGATTTTCCCTTTTGTTATTTTCCCATAAAAACGAGCGTAATACAAGAAGAGAATAACATTACTATTATATATCGACTTTGAGAAAAATATTTTTGATTACAACTTTCTAAAGATATAATGCAAAAAACTTATCATACTAGGGAAACAAAATTTCGAGAATTTTGTAAAACTACCGTTTAGAGATTGTAAGTAACAATGTTTTTTTTAAAAAAATATAACAAATACATACCGTTATTAAGTGTGTTTAAAATTTCACAACCACCTATTTGTCTCAAAAATACGAAAGTAGTGAAATATAAGATGACAGAGTCTATAGGAAGTAATATATCTATGTGCATCTAGCAATAATAAATGTCAACAAACCTTGAAGGGTATATTAGATAAAAATCAACAAATATCATATTAATACTTTAAATGGAAAAGTGAGTAAGAAAACTAGAGCATTAACTTTACATTATTACACCAGTTTCATGTTTACACTCTTGCATAATGTAAGTAATTAAACACAACTAAGACAGAGCTGTCATTTGCATTTTATTCAAGCCCTAACATGCAAGGTCCTTTCTCGCAGACTTGAACCCCTATGGAAATCATAAACATTTGTCAAATATCTATTGAGACTAGTCGTTCCTTTATTAGGTAAGAACAATTTCATAGTGAAGTCACAAATTTCAAGAATTATTAAAACACTTTATCCACAATTTCAAATACAAATGATATTTAAATCACCTCTCAAAATACACTTAGATGTAAAGGCCTAATTATCTACCTGGTAAAAAACTACCAATTCCACCACGCTACACAATTGGCACACACAGTGAAAACAGCAAACACCCTATCCCAGTTAAGGATTTCAAGGTCGCCTGATGTGGATCAACCAATATTAAACTTTTAATTAAAGTCTTTATAAGTTTAATCTTCATAACGCTCAATATACTGGGTATATCTTCACGACATTTGGCAGTATTTAACAAAGAAAAATGTCACATTTCTTAGTGAAGTATTTTTAATAAAATAAAATAAATATTTGTCCATGAATATATTGAGTATTTGTTTTGAAGATTAAACTTATAAAGACTTTAATTAAAAGTTTAATATTGG
>NW_013674638.1:17160-20791 GCF_000517525.1 Limulus polyphemus
TTAAAAATACTTTCATCAGCTCAAATATCTGAAATTTCTTTTGTGTAATCCATAAAACCTCCTAAATGCATTTCAGTAAAACTTTATATTTTATTTGTTATTTTCTCTACCCTATCTCAAAACGGGATTAGTCAATTGGACCGACCTCGTAACCACCCAAAAAAAAAACGAACTAAACCTAAATTAACCTTTTTTCCCTTCTAAAATGACTTCAAATTGTAAAATGAAACTACATTCGTTTATCCTAAGTAGCTCTAACTTTGTAACATTATACATCTCTTTATAATTAAATGTTATTATTTTATTGGCCTTTGAATCATGTCTAACTACTATCCACGTCATTATAAATTGCAAATAATTCGGGGAACGAGCAGCTAACGTTAGGCTATAGAATTACATTACCCACGCGCTGCTAGCGTACGTGCCTCGTGAACCATTTAATTACATTTTTATTATTACTTATTTTACCTAATGTAGTCTTAAATAACTTTAAAAGTTCCGTATTTTCAGATTTTAGTTACTTTTATAATAATATATAGAGATTAAATATGAAAAACAATAAATAAAGTACTTGCCCAATCTTCTTTTTTCTTGCCCTCGACAACCGAGGGCAGTTAAGTCTGATTTTTTATAGTAGTGCACTTAACAATTTTTATTTAATTAAGTGATGCACCAAAGAATATAGACTAATAACATGCAAAAAGGAGACAAATTATCTTACTTCTCAAAATTTCCCGGGCTTTCTAACTATGCGACAAGAACCGTTACAAATTCATCCCAGTTGGTCGTTAATGGGAACGAATCTTGTACTAAGAGTGAAATTGGCGATATTGTGTTTAAAATACAACGTTATACAATAAGTCATTTGAAAGATGAGAACCTTGACTTGCTATTGGTTATAGGTAATAAACAATGAAATGTAAGAGAGAGAACTATCAACGTTTTGTGAAAGAGAGGATGTGACAGATGGGGTCTGATTTTCTATTTGATAGCTCTGTAACCAAACAATACTGAAAACTATAAAAAGTATGACTTTATAGTGCATAATTTACGTTTAATTTCGTAGTTTCTGGGAAGGTGGTGGATAAGATAGGGATAAGATACGTAGAGAAAATGTGTTATATGTGTCACAATAGGGCAAATGCAGGATTTATTTTAATATTGTCTTATAAAAATGAAAACTTCAGACGTATATAATATTAAAAGATGGATTATTAGCTGAGATGTTAAGATATAGTTATTGGTATAACATAAATAAAAATTAGTTTAATAAAAGTTTGAAAGTAAGCCACTAAAACCTTGTGTCATGCACAGTAAATGATACCCAGGGCGAGAGGTTTAATTATGAATAAGCAGAATTACTTGGACAGAATATAACTTGTGTGTGAGGTATTCAAGGTTGGTGTAATTGTGAAAAGGAAGTGACATTGTGGAATGATGTATAAACGCAAACCAGTTATTATAGTTGTTTTTGATAATATTGTAATCAGTACATGGTGACATATTCAAATAATTCGAACAAGGTAGGAAAGTAGAACAATGTATTAAGGCGAGAAATTTTTTGACTTGATCTGATTAGGCACTAATGCTAGGGGTTACTTTGAGAGACACGAGGGAGCTTTGTAAAATGATTGCAGGGATGTATTTAATGTGGTGTTTTAATTTAATGACAATGGTGTGAAGATATTCCTATTATATACATTACTAAACTTCTCTTTGAGTTATAAAGTAAAATGTAATGAAGTTTTAAATTGCGTAGTATCTATGCCAAGAGAAATTTGAAACCTTCTAAACGGTTTGGCATTAATAAGTTTCGATATTATTTTGTTAATCATGGTTTCAATTTGGGAAGAAAGCTTCAAGAAATTGATATGAAAGAAATCATTGGTTTGTTGCCTCAGAGGTAGGGGGAGAACTATGGGAAAACGTCCACGATGTTCAAGTATGGCTACACCTATGAGGTAAATACCCAATTAAAGGATCATCTCTTACAGAAATGTAATGTACATGTTAGATGTGGTCGTACTTGTTTGGCACTAAAAGTAACTTGATTTAAAATGTTCGAGGTTTCTGTATCAAAGTAACTAACTAATAAATGGGCAGACAATTGTAATTATGATTTGTTTGAAGGAAGGAAAATGTGAAAAGTATAATTTTCTTATTGCTTGATTGTTAAGGGTGGGAGCGAATGTGGGTTCACCTGTCATCCAGGGTGTGTGAGTATCAGGCAACTTTGATGTGAGAAATTAGCAATATGTATAAATAAGAGGTCTTGGTAGTTTGAAGGATGTCCCTCGTGTCTAAATATCCAGCTATACATTGTCTGGAACAAAGTTTTTGGAAAATGTCAAACTTGTTTTTATTTCCTATTGTAAAGGGTAGGGAACTTTGAGAATTCTCTAGACCACTGTAATGTGTAAGTATCAAGCCAAATTTCTCCTGAAAATTTAGGAATATGTCTAAGCAACGCATCTTGATAGATTTTCTATACGACTAAGTAGTCAGCTGCACATTTTGAAAGAGAGAAAAGAAATGTAAAGGACAAGTTACCTACCACTTGATTGATATAGGAGGAGTGAACGCAGCTCTTCTGTTGTCAATAGGGTGTCTGTATCGAGGCAAATGTCATGCGAGAGATTATTAATGAGTCTAAAAGAGACGTTTTGAAGGAAAATTTTCCTACTACATAGTAGATACGGGGTGGACAAAATTTTTAAATGACTTTGTAGAGGAGGAACCAAATTTTTGTTACTGATGGAAGATAATCTAAGAGACGAATTTAACTTATGTATTCACTTACTGAGCTACATATTAAACTTTAAAAAATATTAGAGATAATGATGCTTTTTTTTTCTATGAAATGGAGAACTAGCTGCAGATTTGATATTGTCAAACAAGTTGCAACATTTAATATGTTTTCATACTATTGCAACACAGTTCGTTTCTTTTCTCGAAATGGTGAAAAATTCTACAGTAAAACAAATCTTCAAAGCTTATGAAACTTTATTTGATAAATATATTTTTATTGGCTAAATGTACTAATGATTAAAGGTGTCTCTGTTTTTGAAAATTCGGCTCACTTTACTGTGGTTTTTTAGGTTTATGCTTAAAGGATAATAGTTTTATAATAAAGATATTATATCAAAATATTATAAGGACTTTGGTATACAGAGCCGAGGAATCTATATACTACTAAAACTCTGAGAATGTTTGTTTGCTTGTCTGTAATTAAATACATCAAAAACGGCACACAATAGCGACTTATTTGTAATGAAATGAGAATAGAAACAGAATAAAACAAGTTTCGTTAAAATTGGGCCACGGGTTACCGAGTTAGCCCCGTTTTTCGGGTCACTTTTATGAAAATGTCTAGATGAATTTAGGTACACTAGATGGCGCCACATGGTCAGTTTATGTATCTATCTATTCGTTTTCCACCTGATGAATCACTTTAAGATATTTTCTATACAACAATATATGCACAACAGAAATTAAATGATGAGATGAAAATGTGTTATAACGGCGCGTAGCAAGAACAGCAATAAAATGGACCTAGAATATTATTGACTATTTGCAAATAGTAACTATGGAGATGAGGTCATAAAATAAAAATCAAGTCGAGAACGACAAC
>NW_013674638.1:21791-27000 GCF_000517525.1 Limulus polyphemus
GACATCGCCGAACGCATCGGCAACATACATTTGTATATAGATACCTATTATTAGTTTTCATATTTTTCGGTGCTGCGGATCCCCTGGGCAAACTTTGCGGATCCCCAGGGATCCGCGGATCACCGGTTGAAAACCACTGCTCTAGAGTCTAGTTTATCACTTCAGAATTAGCGGGTAGCTTTACGCCAAATTAAACAAGCAAAGAAACAAAATTATTCATCCTAATTCAAGAATGTTGACATTTCACTGCATGATTGGCTTTAGTTTATTATTATTAGACTTGTGGGTGTTTGAAGGTCTGATTTACTGTATAATTGCTGGAAATTTTCAAATGTGGACCTCAAAGAATACCTACAATTTTGAGTATATCAGAAAAGAAAAAGAGTCGACAAATTACTAAAGTAAAAGTCACGCGTATGATATCGTAATTTAAGATAGTGAATAATAATGGCTGGAGACGGCTTGAATGGGTAATGAAGAAAAACTTTAATAAAAGTTTAACATAACAGCAAATGTACAACGTTTCGACAAGGTTTTGTCATCATCAGGTAGATAGTGAATGCTCGTAACGCTACTGTTTGTGCTCTGGGTGCGAGATTTACCCAGAATTCGTGTTTTCATCGGTAACGTTAGTTAATAGTTTTATAAATTTAATTATAAATTAGGATAAACTTAAAGACACTGTTGAAATATTCTCTTCAGTTCAGTTAATACTTTTATTTCACGCTTATGCTAAATTATTCGAATCAGATTAAGTGAAAGTTTACCCAGAAAGGAACATGAATAGAGAAATTAAAAAAAAAGGATTTTCTTAAATTTTTAGGTAAGGCTAATGCTTCTTCTAAGCTTAGGCCTAACGTAAGGATAATAAAAAGGTGAGGGGTAAAGACCAAGAGTTTTTTGGGTTGAGGTGTAAGCATTTAGTATTAAATATAAAACTAAATCTACAACCTTAACTCTCTGACCACTTGATAATTATACTTTATAGAAAAAAAACAATTAAATAAATATCTCTTCCCTCACCATTTCAACTTTCCAAGATTTGACTTCGTACACTTTACAAACCCAGTAAGTGAGGCTAAAACTAAAGTATTCCATAATTATTGTATCTATGTTTTAATAAGTAGCAACCCTGATCTAATTTGTATTTTTCATTGACTGAATCTGTATGATCAGTGGGTTATAACAATTGCCAGTTAAAAACTTTTTAGATGCAACAGTAGGAATGATTATTCTATAAATATGTACACCTAACTTTTAAGGAAAATGTTATAGGTAGGATTGTCAAGAAATACAAGGTTGTTGAGTTTGTTCTTTGGACCACATCTTTTTTCTTTACTTTAACACCTTCAGAGCTTTCTCCTTTTTTCTTCTTGGCTGTGGTAGCCTTTGAATATCTTTTGGTTGTTGCTCAGAGGGCATAATTTATTTCCTGCCTTTATCACTGACAAAAAAACAACAGCAATGTTCTACCCCTAGAAACCCCCAGATTGTAACCCATATAAATTTAACTATTTTACTACCATTTTTCTCTTCAGTTCTAACAGACTGCAGTTTATCCCTTATATAATGACCCACATTTGAAAAGTTTATTACTGTTAACTAACTTATAACCTGGAATTTCAAATAATTCCTGTTATTAATGTTCTCCAAATCCAAACAAGTTTAACTGATTTCCATTATATCACAGTATTTCAATTCAGCTAGAACCTTGAACTTGTCCATATGTTTCCAATACTTATAATAATAGCAGTTAAGCTTATTCTTGGTAATCTGACAGACTTACTGTTAAAAATATAATTGAAAATGTCACGCTCTCTTATTTCCAAACTCCCCGTTACCCTAGCTATCCTATCAATGTGCATTTTATCTCACAACTACAGACCTAGAAATTAAGACATCAGGCCGATGGCATGGAAAGACAAATGGTACCATTAAGACAAGAACATTGCAAATGCAGTCAGAATCCTGAAGAGGTTCTTCTACAATGTATTTGATACACAATGAGGGTAGAAGGCAAGTGACCTCCCCAATGTAAAAAATTAAATGCTTACATTAGGTTTTTGTAGTGATTAAATAATTTTGATGAAATCATTAAATTATAGGTAGTTTTTCAAGTTAAACCTGAGGGTTAAACTTTGTTATAGTCTGACCATATGACCTGTGCATATAGATTTAGTTACAGACTTTTGTTTTTATCCAATTAACCATCTTTCAATCCAGTTAGTTTTTCTCTATTTCCTATTGATGTAGTTTTCTTAGTTAATCTTTTGTGTGACTATTTCTTAAAATTTTGTAAAAAAAATCTAGGTACACTTAAGTCCATACCTTTTTGTTGTCCAGGTAACAAATAACATCCTTAAAAAGAAGATAAACAGATTAGTAAGGTCAGATTTTTTTTGTGAATCCATGTTGGCTTTCATTCATGATATATCTCGTCAACATTTTAACTAAATATTGGTCAGAGACTGTTTTAAAAGCTAGTTGACTGGTAGACACAAAAGCCACTGGTCAGTTGAACTGGCTGTAAAACTTCAGTGAGAGCAAATGTGTATTAAGTCCATCTTAATTTCAAAAATGAACATTTAAAAAAAATGCTTAATTTACATTTTATTGTGTCACTTGATCTACATTTTACTGTGTCACTTGATCTACATTTTACTGTGTCACTATACATAATTATACTATATATATTATATATTATACTATATTTGTAAACTATACATAATTATAAGCAAGAATCTTAAGGTTGAACCTCCTAGCTTCTTGATTTGCTGAGATATTGATAAATTTGTTAAACCCACCAGAGACTGTCCCGAACATACAAAATGTTTTTACCTTAGCTTGTTTACCTTGTGTCCTCCATTCTTCTCATGTGTCGAGGAGAGAGAGGGAGCTGGCTCATATAAGTTCCCTCTCTGTGTCTTAAATGTCTTTGAAGATAGCCTTTAAAACACATTCACGCTGTTCACAGAAACTGTTTAAATTTGAGGATTATTCCATTCATCTACTACTGTGAGAGAAAAAGAACATCCTTAAATCCCATCTGGAGCTCTGCTTGTTTATTCTATACTGGCGGCCTCTAGTTATAGAATTATTAACTATAAAGAAATCCACAGCATTTAACACTTTGAGGCCTTTAAAAGTTTTAAAGACCTCAATTAAATTACTCTTTAACTGATGGGTTTCAAGTTTAGTGAGGTTTACTTACTTTCATAAGAAAGAGTATGATCACCTGTTAATATCTTAGATAATAGAAACCCACCTTCTATTCAGACTGATTCAGAAAAAGGCTTTAGAAACTCACCTTGTACTCAGACTGATTCAGTAAAGGCTTTAGAAACTCAACTTGTACTGAATCAGTCTGAGCTGAATCAGTCTGAGTACAAGGTGAATTTCTAAAACCTTTATGAGTACAAGGTGAGTTTCTAAAACCTTTCTGAGTACAAGGTGAATTTCTAAAACCTTTTCTGAATAACTCACCTTTTCTGAATCAGTTACAGGGTGAGTTTCTAAACTGAATCAGTCTGAGTAAAGGATTTAGAAATTCACAGGCAGATTTGTAGGAAAAATACTTTAAAAAATTGACTTTTTGTACACAACACACTTGTAAGTTGTAATGTTTACTAAAAGCTTGCCAAATGTTTTAAAGACATAGCGTAAACATACAGTGAACAGATGATTTGTTCCACATATAATTTATTTCTTCATAAATAAATGTATATTTATTTGTTTATGAAGAGGTTAAGATAGAACAGGAGTCAGGCAATGACCATTTTTCTTTATGTGGTGACTGGTTATTATACATAGTAATTGATCAACAATAGTGTGACCAACAGGGGTTTTTTCCTAGTAGAAAGACTGATTGTACTTTTTGTATTTCGTATAAAATTAAGATATAATGTGTGCTATTATGAGTCCGCACCAGGACCATAGAAAACCTGGTTCCGGGCCTGAATATAGTGGTCAGCCTATAGAATAGTTTACCTTCATATTTGATAAAAGCTGTAATGATGAAGGAAGGAGATTGGATGAGTGTTTTAAAGAGATTGATGTTGGTTATCAGAAAAGGGTTTTTTTTTAAATGTAGCTAGGATTAGAATGTTTGTAGAAAATTGGATAACTTAGATTGAGCAAGTGGCCCCCTGTTATTTATTGGAAGTGACATATGTTATTAAAAATATGCTTTTATTTTAAAAAACTTGTAATAAGTGAAAAATGAATTAGAAAATTTTTCATTGTGAAGTTAATAGTCATAGATTTTGCTTTAATGAAAACTTTTTTTTTTCAGCAAGAAGAATTACTGTGTGACCTTGCATAAGACTAACAATGAGTGACAACCAATCATCTTCAAGTGGTAGCTCAGAGGGTCAAAATGTCCCTCCACAGAGGGGGCTACATGCCGTGATTGTAAGTTGAAATCTTTCAGGCGATTACATTCTGATTATGTAATAATGTTGATAGATATATTTTCTGTTTGGTGTGAATGTTTATTGTAAAAGGAGTAAAAATTGTATATGTACATTAACTTCCTTCAAGTCTGAGAATCAAATTATAGCAACACTTTGTTTAACAGGAACACATGGCCTCTAATAAAGTCAGTGCTTCGTTGTGGATGACTAGAATGGCCACTTTGCTCTTAACCTTCTGTTATTTGATACCAATATTTGGGTAAGTGAGAATATATAATATTAAGAAAAAAATAGGGTAAGTACTATAAAACAGCCTTTACCTATAAAAGTACTGTTTAATTAAATTCTACCTTTGATAAGACAGAGTTTGAATACTTTATATTGAAATTATTTCGAAGCCTCACCATGTCATTACAGTCAACATTGCCATGTCTGGTCGTGCTCTGATGACTGTGCATTTTAAGGTTGTGTCCATTACTAAAGGCTCCACATTCAGGTTGTCATACCAAAAATACACCACTCCTCCCTGCATGCTTTCCATAATAAATCTAGCGTATAAGGATGAGAGTTTTCTATTGGCTATTTTAAGAATCTGGTTCTATAATAAAGGAAATGTGACTGTATTTTACCAAATACTAGTCGACTAAAACACAGCCAAGACAAGTTACTTTGCACAGACCAAAAGTCAGTTTTATGTTATTTGATACGTTAACATGAGTGCACATGAGCTGTGTCATTGTAACTTCTGTATTGTTAGCCAGGCACAGCTGAAAGGTCAATATAATAAATATATATAA
>NW_013674639.1:0-2745 GCF_000517525.1 Limulus polyphemus
ATAACCAATCCAAGGAAAGCAAGTGGATGCTCTATTTTGATGTAACTAATAATGACATCACATCATCTACTACATCCTGTCATATAACCAATCCAAGGAAAGCAAGTGGATGCTCTATTTTGATGTAACTAATAATGACATCACATCATCTACTACATCCTGTCATATAACCAATCCAATGAAAGTAAGTGGATGCTCTATTTTGATGTAACCAATAATGACATCACATCATCTACTACATCCTGTCATATAACCAATCCAAGGAAAGCAAGTGGATGCTCTATTTTGATGTAACTAATAATGACATCACATCATTTGGATTGGTTATATGACAGGATGTAGTAGGGAAAGCAAGTGGATGCTCTATTTTGATGTAACCAATAATGACATCACATCATCTACTACATCCTGTCATATAACCAATCCAAGGAAAGCAAGTGGATGCTCTATTTTGATGTAACTA
This sequence comes from Limulus polyphemus, assembly GCF_000517525.1. Lineage (NCBI taxonomy): Eukaryota > Metazoa > Arthropoda > Merostomata > Xiphosura > Limulidae > Limulus > Limulus polyphemus. The sequence goes on from NW_013674639.1 coordinate 464, forward strand.
ATAATGACATCACATCATCTACTACATCCTGTCATATAACCAATCCAAGGAAAGCAAGTGGATGCTCTATTTTGATGTAACCAATAATGACATCACATCATCTAGTACATCCTGTCATATAACCAATCCAAGGAAAGCAAGTGGATGCTCTATTTTGATATAACTAATAATTTTTATGTTGGTTCGTATATCCTTGGTTAAAGGTTTTACATTTCATTACCAATAATCTTACCATCTTAAACATTTTACCAGATTTTCTCAAATGAAAGAAGTGGGTCCCTTCTTACCTCCCATACTTTAAATCCTCATTATATAAAAGCAACGCTAATTTATCTTTGTTCTTTATAAGTTTGTCCAGTAATTTTGTAATTAAGGAAATATTCTCTACAGCAGTGGGTTGAAGAACAATCACAGTAAAATGTCAACATTTTTATTGGATTATTTATAAGAATTCTGCTAAACTTTACTGAAATATATTAGAATAATAATTCTGCCTCTCTCCCCCAAAATTGGTGTACGGGATACTAAAAATGCCTTAACTATTGAGGTGGGATGTCGTACAACAAATTATCTGGTTAGTTGACTTAATGAACAAAATAATCTCTAACACAGATGACACTTCAAGAATATCAATTTACTATTACGCAAACTACTTAAAACAACAACAACACTTTAACCTAACAAATTTCTTAAAACTATGCACACAATATACATACCGTTTGCTTTTCATAGTCAGCATTCTTTCAAATGTATCGAGGTGGTAGAATTCAAATCCTAATTGGCAAAGCAATCCTTGAGAGTATAACTGTTCCAAAAAAAAAAGAAGTTTTGAAAAATTACAGATGGTATGTACAAACAAAGAACTGTTTTTTTAGCAAAAGAATAATCAGTTCCTATAATCAAAGTTGTCCTTACCACAGCAAGAAACATCTTGAAGTTCAATTACATTGCTAAGCTCACCAAAAATTTGATTTTGGAGCATTAAGTACGAAAGCAATGTAAGACATTTTTCATAAAATTTTAAGTATAATTTTGATTACAAGGTATTTAGCTCAAAAGCTTCAAACCTAATTCCGAAGATTCTTAGGCTTACATAACTTTAAAGCAAAGGAAGTTCAGAGTTACAAGACTTTCAACACAAGAGATTTTAATAACATGTTAGCATAGAGGACAGAGAAGTGGTTTAAAAATTTTGTTACGTATCTGCTTGTTTGATAATTTCTGATAAAAATGATTTCCGAGTGACTTCAGCAATACAAGTCCCTTCTTGATTAAAACTAGTTTATTCTTTCTCGTTACCAACTTTGTAATACACTTAATTTCCACAGTCACTTTAAACTTAACAACCTTTATAACACACCCTATAAATCAGTTATTCACACACTTTACTTACGGTGTCTACTGTCTGCTTGATTCAATTATCTATATCTTTAATCTATCTGCATATCTATCTATCTCTGGCTTTATTTGCCGAGCTTATAAACTAAACAAGAGGGTGCCTGGCAAACAATTGTATATTTGCAGAGTTCCTCGATAAGTTGTGATCCTTCTAGAAACTCCAGCGCGCATGCTACCAGCGTTGCGTGACTTCCGCTGTCATAACAATTTGAAGAACAGACCCCCCCCATCTGACTGATACATTTAAAGATGTGGAAGAACTTTCCTTAAGTTACATCATCATTGAAGAGATATTTACTCATCATAATCCTTAACAGTAATCTATTTTTTGATTACTACAACTTCTATTTTTGAGCACAAGGCATTCTACTTGATAACCGATACTTCATGTGTCTAGAAAATATTTGAATGCCTTAAACACAAGTTCAGAGCTTGTTTTGGATGAGAACGTCCATTTGTGATTATTTTTTTAAGACACATAACATTTTAAAATACTTTTATTCGTGAGCTTATTTAAAAATTTACCTTTTTGATAGTTAATTTTACACGGTTAATAACTTTAAGACAAGATGTCACTTACTGTAACCACTGTTGCCCAGACATCTGTTTTAAACCAGTGTTCTATAAACAAATCTGTATCACTCAGTACAGTGTTGCCCGATGAAGACTCTGGTAAGCGGGTTAAAAACTCACAAATAAAAGTATTTTAATGTAAAGAAATATCTTTGTACAATTCTACATCCATTTATGATTTTAATTTTCATAAAATAGTCTTTGACAAACAACTTAATAAATGCTAGATTCTCACAAAATGGATAGAAAATTAAAAAAGAAAAAATTATGATATCGGTAGAAAATACAAATTAGGTTAAAGTGTTGTTATT
>NW_013674639.1:3566-15208 GCF_000517525.1 Limulus polyphemus
ACATCAAAATAGAGCATCCACTTGCTTTCCTTGGGTTGGTTATATGACAGGATGTACTAGATGATGTGATGTCATTATTGGATACAACAAAATAGAGCATCCACTTGCTTTCCTTGGGTTGGTTATATGACAGGATGTACTAGATGATGTGATGTCATTATTGGATACAACAAAATAAATCTGACACTGTAAATGTGTTTTTTTCACATCAAAACAAAGAAACAGTTGACAGCAAATAGCATGTGCTGATATCATTTTTCGTGTCATGAAGTCATTTATTTAAAGTATCTCAAAAGTGAACATTACAGCGGTTGTTCAGAATTAACTAACAAATACAAGAAGTTTCTCAAAAAAACTGATTTGTCAGAAAGGCATCTGCGGCAACAGTAATGGAAATAAAAATATCCTTTTCACTATATTTATTAGCTGCATAACTGACTGTTTATATTTTTCTGCATGAAAGAGAATGGACAGCATTAAGAAATCAAAATACGAGTGTGTTCTACTTTTAAGATTTCAAAAGCAGGTCATTATTCTCTACTATATAGCTATAAACTTACAGATGGAAGGGTTGCATGTGTGTGTGTGTATATGTCTGTGTCAATTGTTTAACTTCTTGTTAGATACTGATAGGTAATGTTTAATTCATTTTTGACTTTAGCTTGTTCTTTTTAAGTATTCAGGATAAGGAGAGTTGAAAGTTTTTTGTTGCGTACCTCAACCTTAAAGAGTTAAATTTACCTTGCTTTTAGGTGTTTTTGTAGAAAAAAATATTAATAAGTATTATCATGTATTTTAATTTAAAGTTATTTATGAAACAAATATTACAATCCTATGTAATAACAGAGCAAAGTATGAAAACAAAAGTTGATTGAATTCAAATGATGCTAACTAGCATGCCACCCATCCCAAAAAAAGAAGTTAGTTTTATAAAGTACTGTCCTGAATTTTTAAATAGATGTTATTTTACTTAGGACTAGTATTAAATGTTCACAATTTTCATTACATAAACATAGTCACCATTATGTGAGTATCGTATTTAACCAATGAGTTTTTTTTCTAGTTTGAAAATACTATTATGAAAACAAGCACAAAGCTGAAAAAAATCAAATTAATTTTGTACTTTTGAGAAAACATGAGATATACCTTCATAAATCTGCAATTCTTACACAGAGCTTGATACCATAATTAAATCAAAGATAACACACATATAGGTTATACTTTACCTATTGGAAAAAAAACAATACATTTAAGCAATTATTATGTGTGAATAAATTTAGTATGTATAATACATATACATATGTATGATTATTTGGAAATGACACCAATATTTGCTTTTGCTAAAAGAAGCAAATAACATCAGAATACATTTTGTAACGGACTAATACAAAACATTGCTACAACCAGAGTCAAAGAAAGCCAATTTATTTATAGTTAGACTAAAGTTACATCTCCTGTGACAAGCTACTACAAGAAAACTACAGAATCTCTCACAATATTAATATCTGTACATCACCACTTGGGGAAGCTTGTGTTGTCTGTTCCATGATACATACATGTATACTTAAAATCAATTTTATAGATAACCACCGAGTTGTTTTTTTCAATTTTTCCAAAGACAATTCTTGCAAAAAAACATGACTCGTACATAATACAGTCAATAGTAGCTTCGTTTTGTAAATGAACACAAATTATTAACGTTTCAGTAGGATAAAATTTAATACATAACATTATATATATTTAATATTATATATGTTTAAAATACCAATACAGTAATAATAAAAATATTTAGTTACATGTTTTACATAGCCTGTTGTTTAGAAATTATTGGGAGGCACACGCCTACTGCCCCCCCCCCCCATCTGTACTATTAATAGTAGTAATCGTTACAATAGAACAATTTACAAATACTACTACTAGTTATCCAGAACATTAACAGTTGCTTTGACTTTCTAATTAATATAATTTTCCAAATTTCTTAAAAATTAAAGTGGGCTCTTTTCGTTAGGAAAAAATAGAAGCGCGTTATTTTCTTACTTTAATACATGTAATCAAAAATATATTTCACCATCCGTTTGCAAAAATAAGTTAACCTTATGTTAAAGTTCAACGAAATTCCTAATAATAACGACCTATATTCTAATTCTATATCAGTTGTGGCTGTGATTTGTTTAACATTGAGCGAACCGTATTAGGTATGTAAATGTATTGCTATAAATAAAAGGTTCGCTTACTTTATAAAAAACATCAAACTGTACGTTCTTTGGGCAAATTCGCAGATCTGTCTGAAACCTTCCATAATGACACACGACCACAGAAATACTTGAATTATAAAGAGAATCAGGAATCCAGTTCAGAGCTGACGCCATTTTCCCTCGGGTTATTTACTTGTGTTTTCCACACAAACACAAGATAATAGAAGTATACATACTTATACAAAACACTTTTCTAGTATCCATATATGAAAATTAAATAAAGCGGACTAAACACCAAGAGAATAATATTAATAATGAATTAGTAAAGATTAATAACAAATTACTATTTTCATTATTTCACGTTTTCTTTACCGAATACTATCGATATAATAGCGTTCTCACCTAAAAGATATATATATCTCATGCTATTATTTGAAACAAAGTGTTAACTCGCACAGATTTAGTTATAATTATTAATTTAATTTCTGTTGAAACGTATAAAACAGATTAAACCACTTTTAATAATTATAAAACTAACTTTCTAATAATTACCATAAATAAAATGTAAATTAAATTCATTATATATCCCACATATTTTTAAACTACTGACTGGAGAAAAAGTCACAGAAATTGAAAGAGGATGGGTAATTGTTTCTATGAAATCAGAGTTTTAATCTGAATGACTCCCCTTGAGTACTATATTGTTAAAATGTATTTAGAGTTTTTATTAACGTTTCGATATTTATTTCATATATATATATATATATAGTCTATCTTGCGGGGAAAATATATCAGTAACTTAATAAAAGAAATGTAATTGTAGTGCTAAAATAAAATATTAAAAAGATATGATGCTAAAGTGCTATAATCCCAATGACTGATAAAAGTAACGTGTAATAAAGAAACATACACGAGTGAAAACAAAAGAACAAGTTAACGACAAATTATATCTCTAAGTTGTAACGACAGAGGTAGTCAAATAATGATTTAAAACAATCTGTATTTATACATTATAGGTACTTGAATCGGCTTACATTTCATACATTATTATCATTATTTAGCTTTAAAAGATCTAATACTGTCTACAAAAAAAAATCACAGTTGAAATATTGTTCAAGCCCTTACACAGAATGTATGAAGAGTGGGTTATTTGTGAGATCAAAAGCTAACACATTGTGCGAAGCACACTCAGCATGCGAAGAATGCTGATGCTATGTGGGTCTGGGGTAAAGCGCTTACTTTAAGCCAAAAATATGCTAATGCTTCATTCGAAGTATGTAGACTATGTAGATTCAAAAGTGTTAAATAAGATAAACAGCTCCGCTATAACTATATAAGCATAGTTTTTAACATCACAAAAATACGGAGTTCGACTGAACCTCCCTCTCCTGCGTTTGTTGTTCCATATTATTTGCTTTCAATCATAGGTTTTAGAGCCAGGCATGGCTAGGTGGTTAGGGCGCTTTACTCGCAATCTGTGGGGCTCGGTTTGAATTTCCAGTCCCACGAAATGGTCGCCCTTTTAGCCGTGGGGGCGTTAAAATGTGACTGTCAATTCCACTATTCGTTGGTAAAAGACTAGTCCAAGAGTTGGCGGTTGGTGGTAATAACTAGCTGCCTTTCCTCTAATCTTACACTGCTGAATTAAGGACGGCTAGTGCAGATAGCTTTCGGGTAGCTTTGCGCGAAATTCAAAACAAACCAAGTCACTCATAGGTTCATAGAATATAATAGTCAGAGGAGTCACTAGGTGCTTAATGAAAGTTTCGAGGATCTGGAATTTTAGGCGTTTCAGTATTTTATCAATCATGGTTTTCTATTACGATTTTCGAAGACACAAACTGAAAATTCGGGACACTATTTAATATAATCGGGGCACGGGCCCCATGTGTCAGCGCTTAGGGACGCCTCTGATAATAATAAACTTGTACTACATTTATTATATATATATTTAATTTAGAATTTCCTAATTGTCGACATTCATGTGAATTTTAAGTTAGAAAATTTTAGTTTCAAAAATGTTATTCTAGTTTTCTTTGTTTCTATTTAAGCGCAAAGCTACAAATGGTTTATATATATGATGTGCCCATTACAGGTATTGAAACCCGAGTGTTATAAGTCCGAGCCAATGATGCCCTTTATTTATGTAGTTTTTTTAGTTAGTTCAGAAATTATTTCTGTACAGTTTAGCCCATATTGCGATGTGATTATACTACTGTTTCATAAACTAAATAAAATATTGTTGACGTAGGGAATTTCTGTTCATAGGTAATACTGAAATATTTTTAAGTCAATGACAAAATTTTGCTTCTGTTATTTTGATTGAAGTTTATAAATACAATAATTAGAAAAAAAATTAGTTAACACCTATATTATATATTTTACAGATATTTATCATATATTTATACACTACTGCCGTCTATTGGTAAAATGTGGTATAAAAGCTTTTGGGATGCAAGAAAATTTCTCTTTCTAAGTTACTTCGTCTGATTGTGGTGGTAAGTATGTGAGTTGTTATTGTTGGTTTATTTTAATTGTCGTTGTAGATACAGTTATAGATTTTATCATGTTAACATAACAGTTTCATGCTATAATAGGATTTATAATGATTTTTGTTGGATGATTTTTTTTAAACTACAAGTAAATTAATTGTACTTCAATTTGATTCACTTTGGAATTTTTCAACCTAGCTTCTAAGTTATATTATTACTAGTGCTCTAGAGGGAACATTGCTTACGTTAAAACAACTTCTAAATTACATTTATCTTCACTTATTAACTTACTTAGTTATTTTATGTTTATAAAATATTTATATTATAATGGCATACGCTCAAGTTCCTAAACTGAAAATGAAACATTATAATATACCCTAATTTCCTAAACGTGAAAGTACCAGATTTGATTTAAAAAGGGACTCCAATATTAAAACTATACAATGGCTAATTCAGTTGCAGCTGTTCGAAATCAAATTCAATAACTTCAGAATATAACTTCAGAATAAGTTATTCAAATACGTATGTACAACTTAAAGTGGATTTACTTTAGTATTTTTTTTTCATAGTGTAGTTAGAAAAATATAAGTTGAAAAAGCATTCGTATACGCAATCAAAAGCGTCAATAATTTTGTTTACGTGGCAAGTAGTCCTAGTGATAGTACTATTCTGCGCAGGCGCACAACAACCAATTAAATGCGCAAATTCTCAGTAATGGTGAGGAGTCTCAACACGTTGACGGCCTTTACCCTGGCAGTCGATAGGCTTAAAAGTTGAAGCCCAAATAACCGTCTGGTATTGGTAACATTGCAAAGTGGCCAAATAGTTCAGAAGGGTTGATTAGTCTAAAAATACCCACGCACCGAAAAAAAAAATGCTAGCGTGCATTGCCTTGATACTGGTAAGGGTACACTAGAAAATGAATTTAGAAAATTAAGACAGAGGTTTGTAATATAATGTTTTTGGTCACGTGGTGTCACAGTCGTGATTTTAACTGGTAGCGCGATCGCCATCTTGAAAAAGTGGAAGGCAGACAATAGCATGTACGTAACTTGCATGTCTGCTGTGTGATAACTGCAATTATCGTTCATATATTGTTGTTTAATAGTGAAATTATCAATTGCAGTGTTTTATCAACACGAATATAATCTAGTAAATACTGCAATTACAATTAGTTAGGGTTTCGTGTCCTAACCAACACTACCCACTTGTGGATTAACGACCGATAGGACTGCCCAGTGTACAGTACCCGAACATTTAGTTACAATGTTTAAAAAAAACAATGAAAATAATTTACATTATATAAAATGAAATGAACACGCATGTTTATAACAGTCACACTTTGGGTATTGCATCTTTCCTTTTTATTCGCGGTTTATCAACCGCTTTCATTTTCATACACAACACACTTTTCAAATTCGCTAGCTTGATTTTTGGTAGCAAATATAAAGAAATTTCAGGTCTTCACTATATTTACTGGTTTGGAACAAAAACAATCGTTACGAACACGAGTCTAGATAACGAGTAAGTGTAAAGAACGAACGAAATCTCCGTTTCTTTGTCTCTGTTGCTATGCGGACATTTGATTGTGGGAGGGTAAAGCTCCCGAATGTCCGAACTCAAGACAAAGGTGGTAAATTTGGTTGGTGGAAAGATGTAGGTAATTAATCAAAAATAACCTGGATTGGTTGATTTAAAGAATTGGGTAGTCATTCAGAAATGTCTCATGTTTTCAAGTAGTGTATCCATATAAAAAATAAAATAAATAAATAAATGTATCTAAATGAAGAAAGCAAACTAACCTGTCTTTTGATAGATAACTAGGTCCAATTGGTCAGGTATTTTTTATCCAAAACTGAGCTCAATTCCCCATTATTTTGCCAAATTAGGCTTGGCATGGTAAAGGAATGTTTAGTACTAGGGACAGTTATTTTTTTTAAATCAATTTGTAACTATAGAACTTTCAAAAAATAATAGTTAACAAGGAAATAAAAGTTAGAAAGCAAATAACTGAGGACTTTGATGGTTTGTGCAATCCATAGATGTAGCCATAAGAAGAACCTGTTGCCTTAGTTATGTGATTTCTGTAGAAATGAATCCTCCTTGCTTCGCCTGATTAGAGTATGCATCTCTTCTGGCCACTTGGAGGAGACATAGATTTCTCCTGTAAAACTTTCAAGATATGATGCTATTTCTTGAGAATCCTGTCGGGAGATACAGCTTATTAAATATAATTATGATATTGGAAGGATATAATACACTTAACGATATTTTATTAGCTGCTGTTTGTTTTCCAGATGGTGATCTTATAGTAAGAATAATGTTGACTGAAGATGAAGATTTCACTGTAGTAAGTAAACTTTGAGTTGTTTTCGTACAGTTCTTGGTACTCGTGTTGTTAACTGTTAATTATTCTATACAACAGGAACAGAATAGTGTGAATGTTAGTTTTAACTTGACTGTAATAAACGATATTACTCCTTAACAGTTTAAAACAATCCTCTTACTTCGCCTGGTTAGAGATTATCTCTACTCTGGCCTCTTGGAGGAGAAATGAAGACTCTCTTAAAACTCTCAAGCCTTGTTTTACGCTTGTGTATCCTGTTGAGAGTTACAGATAAAAAAAATAAATATCACCAAATCATGAACTTAATGTGAATGTTTAATGTTTTTAATGTGAATTTAAAATTTTCTGCTATAATTCTATTGGCAGGATATCAACCTCTTCAGAAAGTTGCTATTGTGGAAGGAACTTCAGTTAAACTGGAAGGAAACTGATGTAGCTAGGAATAGAAGAAGATGATAAAGGTCAGTGTGAACATCAGAGTAATTTAAAACATCTGATCTTTACATCTATTGGTAAATGTTTTTGATTCGTGTGTATTCCAAAATAATCAGAACAGTTCTTGGAGAGTCTTAAGATAACATACTTTTAGAATGTAACTACAGAATCTCCAAGTACAGGTAGAGTTAGCAGGTGTTTGTTGGTTTGTCTTAAATGTAAATTTTTACTGTAAAAACTGTTAATAGTGTTTGAGGCAAGAGTCGCCCTTCCAAGTTTTAAAATGTTAGGGTGCTGTTTGTAGCCTCGTACATCAAAGTTGCTGGGTCTTATGCCCTGGTTCAATCTGTGTGAATCGGACACCAAACCTGCCACAGATGTTATTTGTTTATCAGTTGCCCTGTTTTATATTTTGTCACAACATAAAACCCTCTATCTTCACTATAATGATTCTAGTACTAAACAAAAGTTTTTACATATTTGTTGGTCTTGTTAATAATAATAGTTATTACTACTTGCTGGTGCTCTGACACAGAATCTATTTTACTTTTGGAATGTAAACTTGTTTGTTCTTGTAGGATTTAGTTTCTAATGGTCTGAATTTCCCAGAACTTTGAAACATCTTGTCTTCTGTTTTAGTGCTGTCATTTTGTTAATGATCAGTGAATTAGTATTTGTGTATTAGGTCATGAAATTCAGTGTTTGGACATAGTTGAATTGATTTATTAAATTATGAAACTTGATTTATAATTCTTCCATTGATCCCAGAAAGCTGTCTTGTATAAGATTTCAGCTGAAATACTTGTTATATTGTTCCAAAATTAGTTTTAGTGATTTGGATTTTAACGCAAGAACAATTTAATGTATATTGTTGGAAATGCTTGAAACAATGAATTTGTAAAACTTGTTTATCCATTCACTTTTAACAGAAAACAAGTCTTGTAGTTAGTGTTGCTACTTTACTGTGTTAACTAACTCGATGGTTATTAACTGTCTTCCAGATCGTGAGCTTGTAGTCAAAATAATGTTGAAACTGTTGAAGATGAATATTTCTGACTGGTAAGTAACCATGGAAATTTGATTTGTTTTCGTACAGTTCTTAATACTATAAAAACATCTTGTTGACATTCAACATGGGGTCGGTCAATTTTAAAGTCGCATGACATTCTGTACTCCTTTAAAGTTGAAATAAGTTTAATACTTAACTACATATTGGGTATATCTTCACAAAGTTTGGCAGTCTTTCTGTTAATATTACGAGTTTTTCACATACAAAAACTTGTTTCTAAGTGAAGTATTTTTAATAAGGTAATCAAAAATTTGTCCATGAATATATTGAATATTTGTTTTAAACAGTACGTGTGAAAGGTAATTAATGTTAAAATTAAATACTTTTTTTTTCATCTCAAAAATTGTGGAATACTTTTGTGTGATCCCTAAAACGTCCTAAATGCATTTGAAACTTTTACTAAATCCTTAGTTTATTTTATCTACCCTATCTGAAAATGGGAATGGTCAATTTGACTGACCTCGTAACCACCAAAAAAATCTAAATTAACCTTTTCTTTCTAGAATGATATCAATTTGTAATATGAAACTACATTTAATTATAATTAGATTTTGTTTTATTGCCCTTTGAACCATGTCTAACTATTATCCATGTTATTATAACTTGTAAGCCACTCTGGAACGTGCAGGTCACTACGCTATCAAATTACATTACCCAAGAGTTGCCTTGTGAATAACTTTATTACTTGTTTTACCTAATCTAGTGGAAATTTGGATTTTTTTAATATATTTCCTTGTAGAATTAAGAACTTAACTTGTATACTATTAAAATATGAATTATTACCTAACATTTTATGCTACTCTAATTGGTATAACAAACAAAGTAGTTTAATAAAATTTTGAATTTAAAACACTAAAACCTTGTGTTGTGCAGTAAATGGTACCTGTGGTGATAGGGTTAACTGTTTCTGTGCAACAAAAACAATGTTTTAAGCTAATTTTTGAATTCTTAACAGTTTAAAACAATCCTCTTACTTCGCCTGGTTAGAGATTATCTCTACTCTGGCCTCTTGGAGGAGAAATGAAGACTCTCTTAAAACTCTCAAGCCTCGTTTTACGCTTGTGTATCCTGTTGAGAGTTACAGATAAAAATAAATATCACCAAATCATGTATTTTGTTTTTAATGTGAATTTAAAATTTTCTGCTATAATTCTATTGGCAGGATATCAACATCTTCAGAAAGTTGCTATTGTGGAAGGATCTTCAGTTAAACTGGAAGAAAACTGATGTAGCTAGGAATGGAAGATGATAAAGGTCAGTGTGAACATCAGAGTAATTCAAGATAAAACATCTGATCTTTACATCTATTGGTAAATGTTTTTGACTCGTGTGTATTCCAAAATATCAGAACAGTTCTTGGAGAGTCTTAAGATAACATACTTTTAGAATGTAACTACAAAATCTCCAAGTACAGGTAGAGTTAGCAGGTGTTTCTTGGTTTGTCTTAAATGTAAATTTTTACTGTAAAAACTGTTAATAGTGTTTGAGGCAAGAGTCGCCCTTCCAAGTTTTAAAATGTTAGGGTGCTGTTTGTAGCCTCGTACATCAAAGGTGCTGGGTCTTATGCCCTGGTTCAATCTGTGTGAATCGGACACCAAACCTGCCACAGATGTTATTTGTTCATCAGTTAACTGTTGAAACTGTTTGAGGCAAGAGTCTCCCTTCAAAGTTTTAAAATGTTAGGGTGCTGTTTGTAGCCTCGTACATCAAAGGTGCTGGGTCTTATGCCTTGGTTCAATCTGTGTGAATCGGACACCAAACCTGCCACAGATGTTATTTGATTATCAGTTGCCCTGTTTTATATTTTGTCACAACATAAAACTATCTTCACTATAATGATTCTAGTACTAAACAAGATTTTACATATTTGTTGGTCTTGTTAATAATAATAGTTATTACTACTTGCTGGTACTCTGACACAGAATCTATTTTACTTTTGGAATGTAAACTTGTTTGTTCTTGTAGGATTTAGTTTCTAATGGTCTGAATTTCCCAGAACATTGAAACATCTTGTCTTCTGTTTTAGTGCTGTCATTTTGTTAATGATCAGTGAATTAGTATTTGTGTATTAGGTCATGAAATTCAGTGTTTGGACATGGTTGAATTGATTTATTAAATTATGAAACTTGATTTATAATTCTCCCATTGACCCCAGAAAGCTGTCTTGTATAAGATTTCAGCTGAAATACTTGTTATATTGTTCCAAAATTAGTTTTAGTGACTTGGATTTTAACGTAAGAACAATTTAATGTATATTGTTGGAAATGCTTGAAACAATGGACTTGTAAAACTTGTTTATCCATTCACTTTTAACAGAAAACAAGTCTTGAAGTTAGTGTTGCTAGTTTACTGTATTAACTAACTCCATGGTTATTAACTGTTTTCCAGATGGTGAGCTTGTAGTAAAAATAATGTTGAAACTGTTGAAGATGAATATTTCTGACTGGTAAGTAACCATGGAACTTGGATTTGTTTCCGTACAGTTCTTAATACTATAAAAAACATCTTGTTGACATTCAACATGGGGTCGGTCAATTTTAAAGTCGCGTGACATTCTGTACTCCATTAAAGTTGAAATAAATTTAATACTTAACTACATATTGGGTACATCTTCACAAAGTTTGGCAGTCTTTCTGTTAATATTATAAGTTTTTCACATACAAAAACTTATTTCTTAGTGAAGTATTTTTAATAAAGTAATAAAAAAAATTTGTCCATGAATATATTGAATATTTGTTTTAAACAGTACGTGTGAAAGGTAATTAATGTTAAAATTAAATACATTTCATCTCAAAAATTGGGCAGTACTTTTGTGTGATCCCTAAAACGTCCTAAATGCATTTCAAACTTTTTTTACTAAATCCTTATAGTTTATTTTATCTACCCTATCTGAAAATGGGAATGGTCAATTTGACCGACCTCGTAACCACTGAAAAAATCTAAATTAACCTTTTCTTTCTAGAATATCAATTTGTAACAAAACTACATTCAATTATAATTAAACTTTACTGTTTTATTGCCCTTTGAACCATGTCTAAATATTATCCATGGTATAAGTTGTAAACCACTCTGGAACGTGCAGGTCACTTTACGCTATCAAATTA
>NW_013674639.1:16208-17094 GCF_000517525.1 Limulus polyphemus
CACTATCTTCACCATAACAATTCTAGTACTAAAGTTTTTACAGATTTGTTGGTCTTGTTAATAATAATAGTTATTACTACTTGCTGGTACTCTGACATAATCTATTTTACTTTGCTCTCAACTCCTTTTGGAACGTAAACTTGTTTGTTCTTGTAGGATTTAGTTTCTAATGGTCTGAATTTCCCAGAACATTGAAACATCTTGTCTTCTGTTTTAGTGCTGTCATTTTGTTAATGATAATGGTCTGAATTTCCCAGAACATCGAAACATCTTGTCTTCTGTTTTAGTGCTGTCATTTTGTTAATGATCAGTGAATTAGTATTTGTGTATTAGGTCATGAAATTCAGTGTTTGGACATGTTTGAATTGATTTATTAAATTATGAAACTTGATTTATATTTCTTCCATTGACCCCAGAAAGCTGTCTTGTATAAGATTTCAGCTGAAATACTTGTTATATTGTTCCAAAATTAGTTGTAGTGAATTGAATTTTAACGCAAGAACAATTTAATGTATATTGTTGGAAATGCTTGAAACAATGAATTTGTAAAACTTGTTTATCCATTCAGTTTTAACAGAAAACAAGTCTTGAAGTTAGTGTTGCTAGTTTACTGTATTAACTAACTCCATGGTTATTAACTGTCTTCCAGATGGTGAGCTTGTAGTCAAAATAATGTTGAAACTGTTGAAGATGAATATTTCTGACTGGTAAGTAACCATGAATCTCTAACTTTGATTTGTTTTCGTACAGTTCTTAATACTATAAAAACATCTTGTACAACGGAATAGTGTGAATGTTAGTTTTAACTTGACTGTAATAAACAATATTACTCCTTAGCAGTGTAAAACAATCCTCTTACTTCGCCTGGTTAGAGATTATCTCTACT
>NW_013674639.1:18094-22477 GCF_000517525.1 Limulus polyphemus
CTATCTTCACTATAACGATTCTAGTACTAAAGTTTTTACATATTTGTTGGTCTTGTTAATAATAATAATAGTTATTACTACTTGCTGGTACTCAGACATAGAATCTATTTTACTTTTGGAATGTAAACTTGTTTGTTCTTCTAGGATTTAGTTTCTAATGGTCTGAATTTCCCAAAACATTGAAACATCTTGTCTTCTGTTTTAGTGCTGTCATTTTGTTGATGATCAGTGAATTAGTATTTGTGTATTAGGTCATGAAATTCAGTGTTTGGACATAGTTGAATTGATTTATTAAATTATGAAACTTGATTTATAATTCTTCCATTGATCCCAGAAAGCTGTCTTGTATTCCTAATAAGATTCACTTGGTTTTTAAATAGCATTAGTTATGAACTACAGGAAAGTTTATGGTATGTCTTGTGTACATACTTTTGATGTATTGTTGTTGTTTTGTATACATTTAAGATTTCAGCTGAAATACTTGTTATATTGTTCCAAAATTAGTTTTAGTGATTTGAATTTTCACGTAAGAACAATTTAATGTATATTGTTGGAAATGCTTGAAACAATGGACTTGTAAAACTTGTTTATCCATTCAGTTTTAACAGAAAACAAGTCTTGTAGTTAGTGTTGCTAGTTTACTGTATTAACTAACTCCATGGTTATTAACTGTTTTCCAGATGGTGAGCTTGTAGTCAAAATAATGTTGAAACTGTTGAAGATGAATATTTCTGACTGGTAAGTAACCATGGAAATTTGATTTGTTTTCGTACAGTTCTTAATACTATAAAAACATCTTGTACAACAGAATAGTGTTAATTTTAGTTTTAACTTGACTGTAATAAACAATATTACTCCTAAGCAATGTAAAACAATCCTCTTACTTCGCCTGGTTAGAGATTATCTCTACTCTGGCCTCTTTGAGGAGAAATGAAGACTCTCTTAAAACTCTCAAGCCTCGTTTTACGCTTGTGTATCCTGTTGAGAGTTACAGAAATGTTACATCTTTTTATTTAAAAAAATTTTTTTTGAATGCATATTTAAAATATTTCTGGTACAATTCTACCAGCAGGATATCAACCACTTCAGAAAGTTGCTGTTGTGGAAAGACAGGTGCAAGATGGGGAATTGTTAGAATGAAAATAATTGAAGCCAGTTGAAGCATTGGTGGATGAAATCTGGTTTAAGAATTACAGAAATAAATCATTGTGATCTTTTCCTGAACGGGTAAGTGTTTGTTGAGTTTGATAGGTGTGAATAGAATACTATCCTACAAGACAGTTTTTGATCCTACTGTTGTAAACATATAGAAATTATTTGATTGAATGTTTTATTCTAAATATTAAGGTGTTTTCTTGGAATATCTAACTGATGACGACATTGACAAGAGCTTGAAGTGGTTGTTGGTTTGGAATATGATTGGAATTTTTATTGTTGGGGAATAAATGCCCAGTGTTTTACTTCAGTCTTAAAACTTGCTTCTTGTGCACATACAGTAAACTAAAACTTCTTTCAAGTGTTCTGTTTTTGTGAGGACAAATGTGCATGTATGAAGCCACACAAGTAGTCAAACATTATAGGCTAATTTTTGGAAAGATTAATTAATGCTGAATGTTAGAATTCTCAAATGTGTATATTAACAGTATTATGTAATGCATAGGAACATTTATTTAGTTACTTGTGAGGAAAGTTGCCCTCCTGTGGTTTTTCAAATGTTAGGATGTTATTTGTGGCCTCGTGGTTAAAAACAAAAGCCCTGTGTATCAGATAACAAACCTACTACATATTACTGTGTGTTTTTCACTAACCCTTATTCAACTGTTACAAATATGATCTGTTTTTAAGATTTCCTTGGTAATCCAAAACCAATTAGTAATCTTCAATTTCAAAGTTAAGTATGATCATCATATTTAATACAAAATTGGAATAAACAAGTCAGATCCTATCATAATATATTCAAACTCTGTACATGATGCAATTCACTGTGCAAACGTGTTATCAACCATCAATTGGAGTGATAAAAAAACCACATGGAAGCCTGTGGTAAATAAACTTAACAGTACATTATTCTATAGTCCAGTGGATATTCTTAAATAACCATACATTCTACTTAGTGAAACTTGTGGTTTGACTTCAGTGTTTGTTTGAATCTTTTCAATGTAGAACTCTTTTCCACGTGGAGATTCTGTTGGAAGCTGTAGTAAATATATCTACATTATTCAGTAGTTGGATAGCTGAGACATGGGCATCATCAACATCACAAGCCTTTTCTTCCATAGACAACTTGCTTTATCATTAGTGGTGAAGATGATAGGCTCTTGACTGTAATGTACTAGATGTATTTAAGTAACTTGGTTTTAGTTTTGATTTATTTTAATGGTAGACATTTGTTGAAATCCTGGAAAAAGCATTGATGTGATCTTGTTCTTGGATGGCATGGGCCATTGTAAATCTTTAACTTGTAGTAAAACAATTATTAAATCTTCAAAGGGTTAGTATTATAACCACCCTATATCTGGACAATGTACAAAATAATTATTAATATTTTAAGGCAGTGAGTGAAATGTAATATTTAGTAGTAATGGCTAGTTGATTTGTTGCAGTGTATGCTAATATAGGAACTTTTCAATCACTTCATTCCTGTAAGAACTTGTTCACGAAGTATCAGTCTTTCTTCTTTCACCCTACCAGCTACAAACAATTATCTTCAAACATTTTATTTAAAATCTATCGTAAGTTAGATATATTTGTAATGTTATAGGCCTGCTCATTCTTTGTAATTTCCTCTAGGTGACAAATTACAGTTAAAGTTGTAATAATAGTGTAAAATCGTTTTTGAGAAACTCGCACATGTATAACATTGATTATATGGGTACCCCTGGAAACGTAATTTGTAAGAGCCTTTTTGTTAATGTTATGGTGAGTTAGCTGGTTGCCTTTTTACTTGTGCTTGTACACGAGTGTCATAAGCGATACGTTATCAAAGTATTGCTTTTATGTGTTAGTGTCAACTTTTTTGTAGTTGGCATTAGTCATCTGTCAATTACTGGAACTAGTGCCTCTACTTTGTTACTAGGAATAGCATCATTTATCTTTAAATCTATTGTAACTTAATTCTCAATGCCAATAATCTTTAGCTTCTCAATGCTTTTTTTTTTCTATACACGTGTTACATTTTACTGCTTCCTCTGTCTATAATAACACCTTAAATTTGGAAGTTACCATGAAACAATTACCCAAAATTCCTTCACTCCCCTTAAGAATTTTCTTGTGTCATAAGAAAATTTCCACTATCAAACTATTGTACTTCCAACTCCACTTCAGTCAATGTGTAATGAGTTATGCCCTAGTAGGCTTAGTTGTTAGTTTCAATTAAAACTATTTGTCACACCAAATTTGTTTGTAGAATTGTCTTGGGCCAAGGGTGAACTTTTATTAATTCATCTAATTAACAGTATAAAACAACCTTGTTTATTACAAACAAACATAATGGTTTTCAAATCAATTAATACGTCTTTAACATACACTTTCATTAATATATGTAGAATATTGATACTAACTAAGAGAACAGTAAAGTACTTACAATGGGGTTGGATCGGGAACTGAATAGTGTTAAACTTTACTCAAGTTGCTAACTCGGAGTTTACGGTTAACTAAAGAAATAGCCTCAGGCCAAGAGCAAACACTCAAAATAACATTTACATTATCAACATTAAAAACTTCTCAAACTTCTGGATACTTCTTCTCAACCCCGGAGATCTTCTGAAGAGAACTTTTCTTCCATCCTGGAGAACTTCTTAGTCTTGGAAAAACTGCTGGAGAGAACTGATTTTTCAGCCTCAGACATGGGTTTTTAAATTAGTTATCAAAAGATTACTGCTAAAACTACTATTTAGACTTAAATTTCTTACACTAGCTGATCAAGAAAGACTATACTTACAGTAGAGTTTGGGTTTTTGAGGCTATATATAGCCACGTTGGTAAACTTCACTTTCATTTTGGGAACAACTTCAGTCTGAGGAACTTGCTGTCCTGGAGAGCTGATTTTTTCAGCCTCTGACATGGGTTTTTTAAACTGTGCTCCTGTTGGATACTTTAGAATGGCGGCCCCACTCAAATTTACTGGGCAAAAACATATGAAAGAATATAAAAAATTATTTATTCATATTCATGTATTTCAATAACATTTCCAGAAGTTATAAATGCTCTCTAATTGATTAACAATGAGGTGAATGAGAAGGATGTGCTTCGTAGTCTTAGTTCCTCCCGTTCCGTTGAGACCTCGCCATCTGCCTCTGTCATGAGCGGTCTCTACCGCTTTGTCAAATGTTAGATCCACCAGTTCCAAATCCTCTTTAAAAGTTCTTCGCAATGTCTTCTTTG
>NW_013674639.1:23024-26512 GCF_000517525.1 Limulus polyphemus
CCTCTTCTCAAATTTGGCAGCACCCACTCCATGGATTTCTTTGCTGGTCTTGATATTGGCATTCTCAGAACATGTCCTGAGTAATTCCTGTGAATATCACATAATTACAAGTTACTATAGGTAACGAATACATACCACTTAATAACACTTCTCTTGTAAAATCATATATTATACAAAAGCTGATCTAGAGAGAGAGATGCTTACTGTAGAGTTGGAACCTTTTTGGCCATAGAGTCCAGATTATTGAGCTGCATAATTACAGCTTGTGGAACTGGCTGGAGTACTGGGTATCTTCAGAACTCGCCAGAGATCTAATTTTCCAGCTCTGACATGGGTTTATATAGCAGAAATTCTATCCGAGGATCTTAAACAATACAAGTCCTTTCTTGATTAAACCAGCTTATTCTTCCTCGATACAAACTTTTAGTACACAGTAGTTCCACAGTCAGCACGTTTCTCGTCACTTTAAACTTAACTTTTATGATATGCTATAAATCACAGCAATTCACAATCTTCAACATTGCTCTTGACGTTAGTGCAAGACACTCCAGGAGGCCAATTTTTCTTTCAATGTTTTAAAAGCATGCTGGCAAGAAACTCCATTCGAACTTCTACTTTTTTTGTCAAACCATTTAGTGTAGCAGCTATAGTTGCAAAGTCCTTCACAAACTTCTGGTAATAGGTACTGTAACAGGTGAGCTTAATTGTTGGAGTTTCAATTAAAACCAACCTGTACACCAAATTTATTTGTTGGAGTATTCTGTCGTGACGTGTGGAGCCACAAGTCGCTAACTCCAGGAGTTTACAGTTAGAGTAAAGATGAGTCTCAGACCAACAATATTACTTATATCTTTTATTACTCTTTGATTACATTAGGTATATCACTGATAGTTCAACTCTCTAATCATTAGTTTAAATGTTAACATTTATAACACTCAATAAAACATATACTGTACAAAAACTGATTTAGAGAGAGATACTTACTGGAGAGTTGGAACCTTTTTAGCAGAGTCTAAGTTGTTCATCATGCTGGCTGGAGATCTGGGTAACTTCAGAACTCTCCGGAGGAACTGACTTTCTAGTTACAGACATGGGCTTATATAGCCGGATTTCTGTGTATCCCGGCAAGCATATAAATAGGACACAGCATCACCCACAAGTAGTGCTGTGCTCCTATTGGCTGCCTGGAGGCAAGTTTTGGACTGGTCCAGCACCACCCCAAAAACTATTGGTTATGGTCGACTGCTGTTAACTGGCTGCCTACTTTGCCTGTACTGCTACACCCATGTACTGTAACTGATACGGCATCAAAGCACCGTGATGATTCATAAAATATAAGCTTTTCTGTAGCTTCTACAGTGCTAAAGAATCGAGGACAACATCCTCTATCCTGTCCTTGTACATTGGTGTTTTGTATGCAGCACAGTGATGACTAACGAGGTTGTTGACTGCCTCTACTGTGACCTCGGCCACTAACTTCTATACTCATTTATATGCTGTGCTATTGCTTACTTGCTCTAGCCTCGTGTTTGTTACTTACAGTCGTTCTAAACTTATTCTAGCCTCGTACTTGTCACTTACTGCAGTTATAAACTGGTTCTAGGCCTGTGCTTGATACTTATCTTTCAAGGCTTATTTTTTATGCTATACTACACAAGCCTCTCCTTGTACTTGTTAGTTCTTTATATGTCCTTCGAATTGTTGACTCGTTATTCGTCCTTCGACCTATTCATTCTCTTTCTATCTCTCTTCTGTCTCTTAACTGTTCTAAGTTTTTAATATAACTTCGTTAATATTGTTTTATTCTATTTAAATTTACAGAA
Organism: Limulus polyphemus; assembly: GCF_000517525.1. Lineage (NCBI taxonomy): Eukaryota > Metazoa > Arthropoda > Merostomata > Xiphosura > Limulidae > Limulus > Limulus polyphemus. The sequence goes on from NW_013674639.1 coordinate 24,848, forward strand.
GCAATGGATGAAATTTCCTCAGAAATTTCCCTTTGCTTCATCCCTCCTTCCTCCTGCTCCAACTCATTCTCTCTATATCAGTGGAAAATTTCCCTGGTGTATGGTATATATATGAACTCTATACAATCCCCTGCCTATCCTTATATATATATATATATATATAATAAAACAAAAAAAGACAATATGATATGTCATTATACTTAATTATATATAGATATATGCGGTTACATTGGTATATTAGTTACATACAGTGAACTTAAAAGAACTATAAACAAAATTATAACACTTCTTTAAATCTCTCATATACTTCGGGGCCACTGCTCACGATCCATTCTCTCAAGGCACACACCTTCCAATAAGAGCAGTGCTCTTGTGGCTACCGGTGATATGTACAGGAGATTGGGGTAGAACATGCCGTTACGCAGGACATCCGTAATCTTCCATGTCGATGCTAGGAACACTCAAATAATATTTTAGCAATTGTGCCTTCTCCTTCCCTTTTGTGTATATTTTCACATACTCTTGTTGTATTTCCTGGCGCACCCTCAGGAAATCCGTTTGGGAGTGATCCCCGTCGTCCCACTGGAGTCCATGTAAGTACATGCTGCACCAGAAGTTAAGGCGACGATCGGAATCACTCAAGCAATTTTCAGGGAAGGGAGGCCGGAAGCAATACACATCCGTCCACCCTGTTCTACAGTCCATGACAGCCATTTCCTTGATGATGTGTACTCCATGGACTTTGAAGCCTTCAATCTCCACTATGGCTGCCTTGGGCTGTGGCATAGTTTTCCTACAATTATTTTATAATTGGTCATTAAGCATATATTAATAGTTTACGTAACACGCATAATTGGAGAGTTGGAACCTTCTTGGTAGAGTCGAGATTATTCAGCTGCATAGTGTTGGCTGGAGACTACAGAACTCTTGGACGAACTGATTTTTCAGCTCCAGACATGGGTTTTTATAGCAGATTTTCTATGTCTCCTGGCGAGAAACCAAATAGGACACAGCATCACCCACAAGTAGTGCTGTGCTCCTATTGGCTGCTTGGAGGCAAGTTTTGGACTGTTCCAGCACCACACCCAAAAACCCTCAGGCGATTGGTCATGGTCAACTGCTGTTATCCGGCTGCCTACTTGCTTGTACTGCTACACCCATGTCCTGTAACTGATACTGCATCAAACCACCGTGATGATTCATAAAATATAAACTTTTCTGTAGCTTCTATAGTGCTACAGAATCGAGGACAACATCCTCTATCCTGTCCTTGTACTTTATCTTGCATGTGCAGGGACATATAAAAAACTAAAGACAAGGAGAGGCTTGTGTAGCATAAAAAATAAGCCTTGAAAGATAAGTATCAAGCACAGGGCTAGAAACCGTTTTATAACTGCAGTCAGTGACAAATACGAGGCTAGAATAAGTTTAGAACGACTGTAAGTAACAAACACGAGGCTAGAGCAAGTAAGTGATAGCACATCATAAAAAACAAGCATAGAAGTTATTGGCCTAGGTCACAGTAGAGGCAGTCAACCACCTCGTTAGTCATCACTGTTTTAGAGTTGTTGACTCGTTATTTGTCCCTCGACCTGTTTATTCTCTTTATTTTATTGTTTTTATTCTATTTAAATTCACAGAAGCAATGGATGAAATTTCCCTTTG
>NW_013674639.1:27436-28269 GCF_000517525.1 Limulus polyphemus
CTTAATAGTTTTGTCTATAATTTTGACTAATTTTTTTGCTGTTAGAATTTACTACCCTTATCTAATTGGTTAAATCTAGATAATTTTGTAATCATCTAAATAATCAAGCTAATACCTGGTTAGATGGGGCCTACTCATTCAGTTCTACTATTTCAGTAGCTTCTGAATAATCCGACAATTCATGATTGCCTGTTCTTGATCTTTTCTTCTTTCTATTTTTACATAGCCCATCTAAGGTCATTAACTTTAATAAAGCCAATTTATCTCTCTTGATATACAACGTTATGCTTATTAGTATCACTACTAAGCATAAGGTTATCACTGAGTTAGACAATCTTCATTTATCTAACTTTTGTTCACCAGCTGTAGTACGTAATTGTTCTACATGCTGTTGAAATTCTTTGAGATTTAATCCTGACTTTTGAAGGGGTAAATGTTTAGTATTTTCTAAGATATCCTTTAGTATCTGTCTCTATATCTATACTCTGAATTAACTGTGATTCTTTTTAATCCTAAAAAGCATAAATAATTTATAAATTATCCATTTATCACCAGATAATATGAAATTACCTTCTTCAACAAAGATTACACCTACCTTGTTTTCAACTGGTACGATACTTACATTCTGTCCTGATCCAGTTTTTATCAGCAACAGCATAAGAATCCTAAGGATACATTTACTAATAACTCGATTAATTATCTATAAAACATTTACATTCAAACACATAAACAAATATAAGTAAAATATCCACCTGGAAAAAAGTTAAGCACCCCTGTGTTTTTTTCAAGTGATTCAGATTCGACGTTCTTGTGACTGATTATAAATTACCATT
>NW_013674640.1:0-10604 GCF_000517525.1 Limulus polyphemus
TCTACTCAGTTTTGAGAAGGGAAACGGTGAAGCTCTTGATGTTAATTGTTATTGGTTTATTGTAAGTGGCTATTGTTCGGGACGAACAATACTAAGGAGGGGGCAGTGTTGCGTCAGCGAGGTCACGTGACTAGTGTCACGCCACCTCTCGAACCTTTGGGAATAGTCGGGATATTACTTGATATAGGGTAGTCTGGTATATATATAAGAGGGTGACAACGTGACGGAACAATGTGTGTAGGTAGTGAGTAATTGAACTGCAGTGAGGAAGTATTGTTGAAGTTAACGTCATTATTATAGTTTGTTATAGCGCGACTGTTGAAATAAGTGTCTCGGTAAAGTTATATTCAGAAAGAATAAACCAGTTTTATTAAGTTAGGACTTGTGTCGCTAAAGTTTCGTCAGAACGAAGTTACAAAAAATCAATTAACAAATGGAGACGTAACATTATGGATATACCAGTTAGAAACATGGGAGCTATACCATTACATTCTGCTTAAAAAGCTCTTGAAAATGAATACAAACACAGAATATTTACAATATTTTAGGTTTATATACTTTGTAGATTATATGGTCTTCTTCAAGTTCTTGGTACTCTGATACCACTTTACACATTGTTACATACTGTGTACAGAGCAAATTGATGTAGGTAGCTGTCACTGCTGATTTCATGTTTCTTAATAATTTGAAATGTGTTAGTGTTTTAATCATAACTGTGATGACTTTTCTATTATTTCATTCACTGCTTTCAGATATTTTTCAGTGATGCCATCAGGATATTCTAATGCTTACTAATCCCCAACAACTGTATCATTTCAATTTGTGTTTTGTTAGAAGTATGAGCATTATTCTGTTTCAGGTGCCTTGCTCAGCTTAAGCTTGGAAATCAAAGTGCATGCACGATGGTACATAATGATGATGATAGTGTAAATGCGAATGAGAAGAACACTGAATCTGTAACTGCTATCACATTTCTTCAGCTTATAGCATTGTACTAGTAGACTCTAGTTCTAGTGAATAATTTCATACTTTTGAAATCATGGTGCAACTACACCTACATTCTCACAGAAGAAACATTTAAAGCTATTTTAGGTTTAGTATCCCCCTCCTAGCAGTTTCCAGCTGTAAAATGGGGTTGAAATGGAAGTTGAAGAAATGAACTTCTATCAAGATTAGAAAGAAAACATGGAAAATAAAAGATCTTTTGCTAGTCCTCTGTTAATCACAAATGGCAAGAAACAGTACAGAGAAGAGAAAAGAGAGAGCAATGTCAAGAGCAAGAACGTAATGCCATGAAAAATACATTTGTTACTGCATCCAAGAAAGAAATCACCAGTGTTTTGGATATTCAAAATAAAGACCAAGAAATTACAAGTAATCCTTGAAAATATTAGATAGCATACATTTTGAAATTTTTAATTTATATAACTCAAATATTTTTCTAATTTAAAAAATATACATTGAAATGTTACACGAAATATTTTTGAAAAACTTCTCATGTTTAAAACATGAATGAATAAGATGTTAATGTAAACAGATTTGCTGTTATTAACGTTAAATAGTAAACTACAGTTATATAGAGGAGGAACAAATGTTATGTGGACAACAGTATCAACCACCAGGTCAGAAAGGCAATCAGAAAATGCAACCATATCAAGAGATTAGCACTGAAGATGACATGGCAACTATGTAAAAGCACACAAGACTAAGTAAGCTCAAGATACAACCAGAATTACATGAAACTTTGGACAAACTCAATTTATTAGCTATCAGATCATCATCTTAGTACCAAATAACTTGTTTGGAAGGAGTTTTAATTTTTTTCTTTGTGAGTGTGAATAAATTTATAATGATACTCTATCAACACCTAAGATTGTATGCATTACTAACAAGGTTATGACAGTGATAACATTAGCAGAGATAGCAAAGGAAATTCAGTGTTCTCATAACAAAGTAAGCATAGTGTAATCTAATGATGGTTAAACAAAACAGGGTGCAGAAAGTTTTGTGGTTCAAGGAGACACAATAAATGGTAAACATAGGCGATTGCCAATTTTGTCAGTCGATTCTAAAACATAAGAATTTGATTCACTTGAAAGTAATAGCTTACGAGATGATGGTGATATGCAATGGAATTCCCACCAAGAATTAATTTTCTACAGTCAATTTTGTGCTGAAAAAACAAAAATTGCACATTTCAGAGGTGATGTTGGAAGGATCACAGTACAAGTTTTGTCATGGAATCACTTACTGTATATGCTGAACAATACTTGATTTACCTAGTCTTGTAGTGGAAAGGCCTCCTACTAATACTAGCTGATGGATATGAGCAACAAACGAACATCTCTTGCTAAGAGGATAGGCTCACCAGTCATCCTGATGATTATAGGATAGAATTGTTTCCATCAGAACAGCTGGAAAATGTTTGCTCCTATCAACAACCTTTCAGAGGAATGAACCATTGGTTCTATAAGATATGAACTAAAAGTATACAGCATCCAACAAATCTCATTGTGAAACACAAAAATAAAAATGCTGAACTCATTTAGAAATGTCCTGCAGTCACATTTAACAATTTCAGAAAGATTCTACAGAATTGAAAGACTCAAGACTGCAATGGAACAAGATGCAAAAAGAACTGCTAAAAGACAGACTAACTACAAAGAAAATGGAAAAAGATGACCCTTTACTAAGCCAACCCAGGTTGATCAGTTCCTCGCTGCCAAAAGAGAAGATGAAAAGTCACAAAGAATGCATCTGTAGGTCAGGCTTCCCCAAAACACAAACTTGTTTTTCCAAAAACATCAGAAGTCTTTTGCTTACAGAAAAACAAGAAAAATCTGAAATCAAAGGAATAAGGTTCCACTCTGAAGACTTGTATGAACAAGTAACAGGTGACAACTCTTCCAAGACAATTGTTACTTATAACATTTTGTAGTTTGTAGATACAAATATAAACAATTTAAGAGAGCAAATGTTACTGCATATTTAATGTCAATTTTTGAACAAGTCCTAATCATTGTAGACACCTAATGCTTATATTCATTTTGTATGTAAATTGAAGCTGAATACCAGCATTCATACCTTGAGTTTTTTCTTTAAAACTCAAGAAATGCATTAGGATGAAAAAGTTTGGAAAAATATATAATTTCAAAACTTTTGAAGGCCTATGTATATAAGGGTAGCACCCAAGTGAAATTATTGTATACAATGTTTTATTTTCATTGGTTTCAGCTACATATTTTCAACAGGTAACCCAGTTTATTTCAAGAAATATCCTATTTATCTCCCCCACTTGGTGTTGCAAATTGATCTATATTCCTTTGTTCTCCAATGTCATTAAGTGCAAGGAATATCCCCATCTTGGAAATTCCAAATACCAAATCTGAACACATCTGAGTGTATAACACTTTTGTCAGACAAGGTTGCTTTGTAACCATCTGAAAAGTGTTTCAATTTTCAGAGACATCACACAACTCCAAATCACTAACATCAAAATGTAGTTCTAATACATGATATTTCATCATGACTTTATACATGCTGTGGTTGCCATGGGACTTGCTGGTTTGCATATTCAAAATTGTTTTAATATAATGTAATCAATATCTGTGTATAATAATGGCTGGAGACAGCTTGAATGGGTAATGAAGAAAAACTTTAATATAAGTTTAACATAACAGCAAATTTATGACAAAACCTTGTCGAAACATTGTACATTTGCTGTTATGTTAAACTTGTATTAAAGTTTTTCTTCATTACCCGTTCAAGCCGTCTCCAGCCATTATTAGTCTCAAAGTGGGTTCCTCGTCATCAAATATCTGTGTATATATATCCATAATCAGTAATTATATTTCAAATCAGTTACTGCACTCAAACCTGTCTACATAAAAAAATACTAAATATTAAGCTTTATCAAAGACAAATTAGAAACTTAATAGAAGCTTTCTAATCAAATGCATAATGGAACTAAATATATATCTAAATAAAAATGTTTACATTTAAAGTAGTGAAGTAAATTACAAATAGTATTGTGCAACATGTTTCCTTAGTTAACTATGAAATATACTGTTGTTCCATAGAATCTTAAACTCACCATTGCTTCACTTACCTCAGCCATATAAAAATCATGCCCTCCAAGCCCAATACCAACATCTAGAACTTTTTCCCCTGCTTTCAGTTTTAGCTGACTAACTATATTCTGCAAAATCAAATCAAAACACTATGCAAAATATGCTTCTATCAAACATTGCCAAATCTACTATCAATGCATTAATAAACAAATTTCAACATAAAACATATTATCAACAAAAATCTTGTGAACTTACTCATGAGTTGTGTTTTATGATAAAATCAGAGCAGAAATCTGTGACTATAGTCTTGTGACAACATTGTCTTTACACACACAACAAAAAAGAAAGGCTCAAGTGTTAATACGCATAAAATAAAACTGTTACCTTCCTGACACAAACCTGCATGGATGAGAAATTTCATGGATTTCAAATGCCTTTTAAATGAAAAGGGGGCAATGTTTTGACTTTTACATTGAGTCCTTTACCTGAAGAAAGGCTTCAGCATAGAAACTGAAACATTGTCTCCTTTTCATTTAACAGGTAGTTACAGTCCATTAAAGTTCTCAAAGGCAAAACTGCTATGAAACAGTACGATACAGGGTTCTCAAGAGAACCCAATAAGAGTTCCAGAAATACGTGAACTTCCCCAAAACATCTTAAATTTAGTGTTCAAAGTTTCCAAACTTTAAATGTTTTATGTATTAGTTGTGATTCAAGAACCAGATATTATTCCAGAAATTCTACTGTTTATTCTCAGAATTATATTATTAAACATATTTTCAGTTACTCACCATTTGTAACCCCCTTATCATCCAAAACACATTTTGCTGATACTCTCTTTATTTATATGTCCTTTAATTCAGGCACAGGGATTGGTTATGTGAGAATTAATGATGCATTAAACTTGTGGTGACATAAACAGGCAGAAAAAATACTATGTCCTGCTTCTGCAGTGTAAGATTTTTGGGGTACCAGTCCAGAAATGTATTGTGAACTAAGTGTTACTGATTATTACTATTTTAGATTATTCCAGGTATTTAAGTCCTATGTAAAAATAACTGATTAGCTAATTCCAGTAATCACCTTGCTTTAATTATGAAAGGCCATACTCGAGAGGCAGAAGCCTCTCTTAATCCAAATTAGTAAGCACTCAGAGAACAGAAAAAAAAAGTGACCAAAACAGTCCCCATGGATGGGTTTAAAAATAGTGCAATTGGAACATCCAAAAAGAAATGAATAAATAATAATTAAAAAGTAGATGATCCCTATTGTGAATGGAGCTGATACATCTAGTGATAACAGTAATCATGTTTCCGATATCTCCAATGTCACACATGCAAAGGTGGGAAAGGTACCTGTCAAGACATCAATAGCCACCAGGTGGCACTGAAAGCTTTGTAGTCAGAAATAGAAGCAGACAAACCCCAGTAATAAACAAAGTACATGAAGAAAAGAAATGAGCCAAATTGTAGAGGAGTTAGAGAAAGACAAGAAACCAAATTCCAAAAGCATCAACTTGTAAAGAAAGAACAACTAGTTTAGTAAACTACCAGGGAGGAACTACTGCAAGTGTATGACAATGTTAGAGCTACCCAAGAAGAGAAAACAGCTTTATTAACAAAGGACCAACAGCCAGCCTTGAGAACTATCAATGACAAATACTGTTGTGTAAGATGTACAAAAAAAAAGAAATGGAAAAGTTACATCTTGTTGAAGTTGATGATATCAAAGATAACAGCAAGGAGATTGAATGTATTTGGGTTTATATTAGTGGATATAGTGGGAGAAGGCTTAATTTAAATTTGTTACAGATCACTAGATGAAACTGATAAAATTAATGAGAAACTCTACACTGAGATTAAGATTTCAGTTGTTAATAAGGTAATAATTATGGGAGATTTTAATTTCACAAATATAGCTTGAGAATTGTCAGAGTCAAACCAAGAAGTAGACAGGTTTTTAGAAACCATTCACCAATTGATCAGTGTACCTACAAGGAAGAAGTCTCATCTAGATTTATTGTAACTTCTAATATATAAATGGTTGAAATGGTGAATTTTAGGAAACATTTGGGGCAAAGTGATCATTGCTCAATTAGGCTTGATGTTTTCCTGCTTATGGATATCATGAATAACGAGAGTTTGTTAAAAAATTTCAAAAAGCAAAATTTGAAGGGATGTGACAAAAATTATCTGATGTGAATTGAGCAACTGAATTAACTGTAGATACTAATCAAATGTTCCTTATAGAAAAATATGGCAGCTGCAAGTAAAAAACTGGTTGACTCACAAAGGGTATAAGGAATAAAATTAAAGAAACACATTATATATTTAAGAATTTTAACCCTATCTCTATAGGTCTTCCTGTGGTCATGGGTCAAAGGCTATGTCATCGTATTTGTAGACTCGCATTCAAAATTTTATTGAATTACTATTTTATGAATATATATATATATATATCAATAAGTTTGGTATGAAATTGTAGATTATAATTCAAATTTTAGTATGATTCATTTCTTAATTTAAAAGTAAATATTAAAAAGAAATCCTAAATATAGATTTCTGTGTGTCACGTGGTATGTTGAATGCAGCATTGGTTCAAATTAGATGTTTGTGATATCCAAATACAAAGTCTATAGTTTCTGGCAAATTAGGAACTCAACATACCAATATTGACAAGCTAGAATATCAAATAAGAACCATCTATATTTTCTATTTGCTGAGATATTGCTACATGTCCTGAACAAACACAGTGGTCCTGCCCACCTCTTTTCATTTTTGGAAAGACATACTTACATACACTTACTTCTGTCTACAACATGTGAATAAACAATCAAAAGCTCAGAATGTCCCCCTTAGTGGCTTTCTCAGACTAACTGAAGTATTCAGCGGCAAATTCGTTCTTTTAAAGCTTCGATCCAAAAAGGTAAAGTGAAACTTTAGTGAGCTCAAAATTTCATATTTTTTAGACCCAAATACAGCTTAGTTACTAAGTTTGATAAATTATAGTGGAATTCTATGGTACTGATATAGTGATTTATTATTATTTTTTGGTCATTTCAAAATGTATATTTAAAACTTTAAAAAAAATTATTTCATTTCATATACTTCATGGGCAAATTTTTAAAGGCTTAGCAACCTACAGCAAACAATAAACAAGTTCAAAGTTCATAACTAGAAGAGATAATTATTTTCTATAACTCTTTAGTTACTGTTCTATGTTTAAGAAAAATAACTGAAATTTAACAACTTATTTTAAAAAGTAATAATGTATATACATATGTAATGTATTAAAACTGAAATGTGACTATTTTACAAAATACTAGTCCACCAAAACACAGCCAAGACAGGTCACTTTGTAAAGGCCAGTATTATATTCTTGGATATGGTAACATGAGTGCACATGTGCTGCATCATTGCAACTTCAATAATGTTAGCCAGGCATGGCTGAAAGGTCAATATAATAAATATATATATAAATGTGTAATGTTATGAAATTTAAGCCATTTACACTAAACATTTGTTATAATCTAGAGTCATTCTAGAAGGAAAAAAAGCATAACTTACATTGAGGTTACAAACTCGGTCAAATCGAATTAACCCATACAGATACAGTAGTGAAAATAACAGATAAAATATAAAGTTTTTTCTAAAATAAGTTTGATAATTATCTGGAGGTTATAAAGATTTCACATGTGCAATTTAAAGATGTTCTAATGCATAAAAGTAGTTTTACTTTTAAAACCAAAATTACCTTGCATGTTGGATAGTCAACATTCTGAAAGATAAGATTTTATGAGAAATTTGTAAATTAAAATAATTTTATTACTTAATTTAAAAACTTGATATTTTGTGTACAAAAGCCTTGTAAAGTTTACCAATAACTTGCAAAATTCTGTAAAGATATGCATACATTATCAAAAATCATAGCATAATTACTCTCATGGATACTTTCTTGGTTATGGGCTGGGTGGAATTGACTGCTATGATGGAAGATTTAGAGAACTATAGAAGACCAAGAGAGTTGGTCAAACAGGACATTATGAAATCAAAAATGGTACATAAAAAGGTTGGCTGAAAATGTAAAAATATATAGTAAGGATTTTTTAAATATATTAAGGTTAAGCAGAATGTTTGGATGGGAGTAAGGCCTTTGAGGGATGATAAAGAAATGATCATTTCTGATTATTATAAGATGGCTGGGTTATTTAATTTTACTTTTACTTCAATTTTTACTAATGAAGATTCAAGCAATATTCCTCATCCTGAACAGTTGATAAATGGAAACAAATTTAACAAGGGTTTTCAAGGAGGTTGAGAACTGGATATGTGAGCCACTTGATACTATTTATTGTAATTCTTTGAATAGTGAGCAGGTGCCAGAAGATGGGAGGCTGGCTAATGTTGCTCTTCTTTTCAATGTTAATGATAAAAAATGTCTAGGTAATTATAGGTCTATATGTATTACATCTGTGGTGGGAAATGTTTTTCAAAGTCTAATAAAATATGCTTTGCAAAATCATTTACCAAAGTTTAGAATTTTATTGGATAGTCCAGATGACTTCGCAAGGGGAAAATCTTGACTTTCTAATTTCAGTGACATTCTTTAATAAAGGTATTGCTTATGTAGATGAGGACAAGGGTATGGATTTGGTGTACCTAGATTTTCAGAAAGAATATGACAAGGTGACACATTAAAGGCTTGTTAAAAAATTATCTATGCAGATGTGGTGGATAAGTTAGCTAGTTGGATAGAAATATGGCTGGATGCAAGAAATCAGAGGGTTGTTACAAATGGAGTTCAATCAAATCGGATTAATGTTAGAAGTGGGATACTTCAGTGTTAAGACCATCATTTTTTATTGATATCATAGACATAAATGAAAGACTGGTCAAAAAAATTACTTAAACTTGCTAATTATATTAAGGTTTTGGGTGTGAGAAGAATGCTGTTTACAGAACTTAGAAAGTTGGGTAAGTAAAAGGCAAATGGTTTTTCATTATAATAAACTCCAATTTATGCATGTGGTTTATTCTAATTTGAATTATAAATACACTTTTTGATGGGAATAACTATCTTAAGTGATGTTGCTAGTGATAAAGCAAAGAGGACTTTAGGTTGTATGTACAGAAATATTGAATTAAAGTCTAAAGAAGTTATAATTTCATTATACAGTTTACTGGTTAGGTCACATTTGGAGTATTGTATTCAGTCTTGGGCTCCTTATCCTTAGGAAGGACACTGAATTGTTGAAGAGTTAAAGGAGATTTTACTGAGGTGTTTAAAATTGTAAACTCAACTTATGGTGTTGATAAATTATCTTTTTATCATACTTTTTAACACTGGCAGTGACATAAATAAGTATTTAAGTTTAATATTTTTTAATTTTCAAATAAATAAAACTTTTCATTTAATAGATATCATATCAGTTTTTAACTATAACATGGAAACTATCTTTACCCTAGGGGCTTGCAGACCACAGGTTAAGAACCAAAAAACTTGGGGAGGGGACATAACATAATTTTTTGAGACAACATCGACTTATTGGTCCATTTCAGCTGTTCCATCCTCTAAACTAAATTAAAATGATTTTAAAAAATACATAAAAAATCTTAAAGCCAGCCTTTTTCATTCATATACCTATCTAGCATTTTCTTAAATTCACTTAAATTTACTGCCTCTACAACACCTAAAAGGAACCCATTCCAAAGGCCAGCCACCCAGTTAGAAAATTGAAACTGTCTTAGCTGAAGATGACTCCTACCTTACCAAAATTTATTTCTGTGGCCCCTAGTCCTACTATTCTCACTTAAATATGAAAAAAGTTGATCCATCAACACTATCAATTCCCTTTACAATCTTAAACACCACAATCAGATACCCCCCTAACTCTTCTTTTTTCAAGAGAAAACAATTTGAGAGATTTCAGCATCTCCTCATATGACAACCCCTCCATCCTAGACACCATTCTAGTAACCCTTCTCGGAACCCTTTCCAACAACTCAATGTTTTTCCTAAGGTAAGGAGCCCAAAGGTGAACACAATATTCCAAATGTGGCCTAACCAGTGACCCATACAAGGAAAGTATAACTTCTTTGGACTTGTATTTAATATTTCTTAGCTACAACCTAAAAGCCTATTTGCCATACCACTAGCAACAGCACACTGCTTGGATGGCTTTAGAGACTGATCAACTATTACACAAAGATCCCTTTCCTTCATAACACTATTAAGGTTATTCCAATCCAAATGATACTTATAATTCAAATTATGATAACCCACATGCATTATTTTGCATTTATTATAATTAAAACCCATCTGCCATTTATTTGCCCAACTCACTAAATGATCTAAATCCTTTTATAAATCAGTAGCATCCTCTTCACAGGTAGCAACACCCAAGACCTTAATATCATCTGCAAATTTAAGTAATTTATTGACCATTCTTTCATCTATGTCAAAAAGACCAAAGGTCCTAAGAGGTTCTCCACTTGTTACATTAATCCAGTTTGACTGAACTCCATTTGTAACAAC
>NW_013674640.1:11565-24935 GCF_000517525.1 Limulus polyphemus
ACTGCTTAAATCTTCATTAGTAAAAACTGAAAAAAAAAAGAAAAATTAAATAACCCAGCCATCTCATAATCATTAGATACTAGCCTTCCTTTACCATTCCTCAAGGGTTCTATCCTCATCCTAACATTTTGTTTATCCTTCATGTATTTAAAGAAATCTTTACTGTTAATTTTGACATTTTCAGCCAACCATTTCTCATACATCTTTTTTAATGTCCTAATTTTCTGTTTCACCAACTTTCTTGATCTTCTATAATCTTCTAAATTTGAGAAGCAATATTGTAAACCTACAATGATCTTATTAAAGGACTTCATAAGTAAGATTATTTTCATTTTACAGAACAAAAATAAATAAAAAATAAATGGAACAAACTGTAAGAAGTCTTGACGTTTGAGAAACTAGATTCAACATATTTGTATGTCTTCTTCAGTCTGATATTTTCTTATGAAGACTTATGAATATCAAAGCTTCTAACAATTAGTTTCATATACTTGTGGTTTTTTTGTTGTTCTCTAACTTTGCTTATACAATATTCAAACACAAAATGTAACTAAGTAACTGTACATTAGATTCATAATGATGGTAATTATTTAAGAAACATTACAAACCTGTAATAATGATTTTCCTCCTGTGCTAAGAAATGTTTTGCCAAATATCCACTCATAACGTTTAACACCATTCCTACTGTATTGACGACTGTCAAGAAACTGCTGGAAGGAACTGAAGTTCTCAGTAGAATTCTCAAAATGGGTCATTTTATCTGTCAGAAATTACAGTAATGTTATGTAAACATATTAATATGTTTTTTTTAGAAAAGTAGCTATAGCCTTAATCTATGTTTCAATATTACATTATTCTACAGATTCCAGATACTTACAAGGACTTAACAAATCAAAAAGACTGTTACTATACTTTTTTGTTTAATATGAAACTGGGATATCATGCCAATGACCTCACTCAACTTGGAGTTTTATTCCCAATTATATTTAACACAAGGAAATGTGTTTATTCTGAAAAAGTGATCTTGACCACTTTTTTTTTCTTTTCTGAAGAAATATAAAAGGTTAACACACACTTGTACATGTACACTGCTTGTTGAAACTTCCTAGATCATCGGGAAAAACAAAACAAATTTCTCAAAAAAAAATATCATAGTCTAATTCCAAATTATGCACATTAGCATTAAAAAATGACTAAAAATAAATTTGACTAATATTTCTTATGTTAAATCTAAAAGTTATAATTTTCCTATACTTAAAATTATATTTCCGATAGGTACTTCCCTCCATTCACAAGATAAGCTATTCTCACCCAATGCTGCCCTCTATATGCAAATTTTTTCTTTACACATGCCACAACTCTTCTGGTACCCTTTACTGGAATTGAGTAATCCCAACACCAACATGTCTCTCATGTATCTCTTCTCTACCAATAGGAGCATAATATACTCATGTGACTGCCTCTACACACCTCTACCAAACTATCACTTCCAGGTTTGGTAAAAGATTTAAGAACTACAGAAAAGTGAGGAGGAAGGGTAGGTAGTGTGAACAGAGGGAAGAACTTATCAGAAATTCATTTTGAGTATAGGAAAATTATAACTTCCAATATGGTACTTCTCCCTGGTCACAAGATTAGCTAGAATCCCACATTGATCAGGTGGCAGGACCGGTGCAAGGGAATGACAGAAGTACCCCCAAAAAGCATTGAAAGGATACCCCTGGAAATGAGAGAATCAGATCCAAATATCTGATGAGGGGAACCTCACCACTTCTGGACCAGGTATACTCTTCACCCATCTGTGAAATGTGTAGTAGATAAGGGCAGAAAAAGAGAGGAGCACATCCAAGTGGAGAACTCTGGCAGCATAGTGATCCTAACCATGTAAATATATATGTAACTCAATCCCACAAAGTATAAAAGTGGGTAAAACAAATGGATGTGACCTAAGGTATAGAGTGGCAAGGGTGCAAACGGACTGTACTTGGTAAGTCAACTACAAAACCCATGCCGCTGGGAAACGACATCCACATGGGGGTAGAATGATGATCATACTGTCTTCATTTCAAGTTCAAGAGATTGGGGGTAATCTAGAACCACTCTGACTCCTGAGCATAACACAGGTGTTACCTTTGATTTATCGATTCTTGGACTAACATTCAGAATCAAAAGAATGTCTATATAATATAAATCAACTCCCCCAACAGCAAAACTGACCAGAACCATCCAAAAAGCAAGAATAAGATACAATGAGGGATATGAAAAAGGACAGAACCGGAACAATTCCCCTTACTTCCACTGTGACCCACAACACAGAAGGAGTATGATCGAGAGAGGAATATATACAACCATAAACGTGTGAGGACTTATGTTGATTGGTTCTACTCTAAATTTAAAACCCAGCCACAGGGTAGGATGAGGGCTCCCAATCAAAGGGGTGAACTGCAATTTGACATCTTACTCCTTTGTGTGTGTATATGCTGCATATTGGAGGATAGCATGTCATCTACACCCAAAGAACACCACCACCCAACTGTGCACTGAATGGTTATAGCCATCTTTATGTGGAACCCATTTAGGAGGTGCTGCCATGGTCTTCTACCCCAGTGGCTTGGAACTGGAAAGTGGTAAGGACTCCCATAATCCACAAGAAGAAAGGGAGGTGATAACAAGGTGGAGAGTCCAGAGGAACATCATCTGAGATAGTGCAATGGGTGACCACAAAAACCTATTTTGAAAAGCATACCATACTGATTTATTCAATACAAGGTGTTTCAGGGATGAGTAGCTATCGCCTTTTGCTTTACCCATGCAGTCCATGGGTGGTACAGTCTGGAATGGGCAAGTTTATAAATCAATTACATTGCAAGGTTATTCACCTACAAGTGATCTTGTGGAACACCTCATCTCAACAGTAAGCATTACGAAGCCAGAGAAGATAAAGCTTGAATCAACATGGCTGTACAGTGCAGATTTCAAGTTGAAGAATACCTGGTCAGGCACAAATTGCCAGAGAGAAGGATCCATATAATGAGTAAATGAAGCAAGGGCCTCTGAAAGGAAAAGTATGAATATAAACTTACTCAGTCAAAGTTGTATTGAAGCCTGAAGAACAGCCACAGGTGGAAGATGAAAACCCAATGATGCAGAAGCCGTGATATGGTGTAAATAATTGAAGACAAATATATTAGGTGTAATCCATCTGCTCGACTACAGGATTTCCTCCAATGGCCAACGAAGACAAGAAGCGAGGGAAAAGGTGAGGTGTCAAATCTGATGAGAAGACAGTATAACAAATTTCACGAGGAAGAAGACAAGGAGGAATAAGCCAATCAAATCAAAAATCGAACCCAATTGGTGAGGGGAAAAGGGGAAAGATTCCAAACAGAGGAAGACTGCAAAGGGAGAAAGAGTCAGGAACAGGTACCATGGAAGGAAGCCATGTGGGAAATATAACAACAAAGAATATGAACCGGAAGTAGAAGGTATCCGGATCGGGACGAGGATAGAGAGGAGAAATAGAAAGAAGGGAAATATGGGAAAAGGAGGAAGTACCCTCCCTAGCTGCCAAGGTCTTTGGAAGTAAGAAATGGTCCCGATAAAGGAGAAGATAGGTAGGGTGGTAAAGCATATGTGAAATGTCAAAGGCAAACACATCAGACTTTCAACGTCCACAGGCTAAGAGGAGAAGGAAATATGTTTTAAGGGACAGGTTAAACATGGAAAAGGAGAAAAGTGGTTCAAACAGAGGTAAAGTGAGGGAAAGGAAGACCACATTAATATCACAGTCTGGAAGAGTAGGCTGTCTGGCAGGACAATGAATCTGGAAGGAATGCATTAACATGGTAAGGACAGGGGAAGCACAAACTTGATGGTATTGGGAAAAATGAAAGATATGGGAAAAGGCAGTCTGATAACCTGAGAGCTAGAAGACTGAAGACCCCTAGTCAAAAAGCCATGCAAGAAACTGTGCCACTAGAGCCACAGTAGGTTGGTCAGCAGGGAATCCCCATGTTACAGACCAACTGTGGAACATTTTCCATTTGTGCTGATACACCTCCATTGAAGAAAGACATATGGAATGAGCTAAAAGGAAATCTACTCAATGGGAGAAACCTGATCTCCTCACCAAGGACCAGATAAAATTCAGGCATGAAGATGAAGAACGTCATTAGTTGAATATAGAACTGGTGACTGAGGTTAATGAAGAAGGGAGGGAGACAAAGGAAGGGATACTGGAGGGAAAAGTTGTAGTTGTTGTAATCGTGGAAACTATGATTGAGATGGCCAATAAGGAGTGATCAGAAAGATCCAACACAGTATGGATGAGAGAGATCACCCAATGAAGTAATCGGATAGGAAGATAAACATAAAGGAATTTGTGGGACCAATCGTGACTGAAGGCATGGACAGCCAGAGCTCGAAGATTGTGATGTGGAGTCTCAGAGAGGAGATGGATGGTAGAGAGATACCGTAAGAGTTGTGAGAGTAAGATGAAGGCAGGAAAACTGGACATAGGTCAGGCTTACAGGAGATTTGAAAGCTGCACCCCAAATAGGCATAATGGAACCTAACAATTGCTGTTCCAGAAAAGGACAGTCTGCAAGATAATATGCATGAGCAAACTGATCCAAAGCCTGTGAGGGGGAGGGGGGGAGTTAGGCATGCAAATCCCATCACTTAATTGTGAAGCAAATTAGTCAGCATGTACCCGAATAACCAGGGAGGGGGGAACCAAATAGGAATGGGAAGATTGGTCATGTAGTAAGGAAGGATGCAGTTCATAGAAAATATGGGAAAGGGATAAAACATCACATACCTGAGAAACAAAATCCAAAAAGACCGTGTTAGGCCTAACTGACTCCTCAGGCGGGGCATGGAAAGGCACAGCAAAATCATGAGGTGGAAATAGGTGATCTAAGTCCTCATCCACCTGAACAAGCTCAGTTTGTTTGGGAGGAAGTGGGGCAAAGTCTGGAGACAGAGGTTGACCCATGTAATATTCAATCTCCTGGCAAATAAACATGGATAAACCCCCCCACCGTATCACCCACACCTGAGACATAGCACTAGTCGCAAGTGTAACCCCTGAAGTGGTAACATGAACTTGGGAATTCATAATGAAGAAGAGTCAACCAATAATCGATAGTACAAATACCAATGTGACTGTAATAAACTGAGATTAAAGTGAAGTTAAGAAACAGTCTTAATAGAAACTAGAAATGAAAATAAATGAAGACCACTTTATGAGTATACTAAAGACAAATGTGAAACTTTAAACAAACAAAAAGGAACACGTCCAAGCACAAGCACTGCCAAACGAGAAGTGATAGTTTGGCAGAGGTGTATAGAGAGAGTCATATGCAACATGTGAGTATATCATGCTCCTATTGGTGGGGAGGTGACGCATGATGATTTGCATGTTGGAATCAATCAATTCCAATAAGGGGGAGCAGAAGGCTTGTAGCATGCATAAAGAAAAAAACTGTATATAGAAGGCAGCACTGGACAAGAATAGCTAGTCTAGTGAGCGGAGGGAAGTACCGTATTGGAATATACTATTGTGACAAAATTTTCAGTTAACATATAGTAGACATCTTTCTTTTATAATTCAAGTAACACTTATATAATTACACAGACAATGTATTTTTAGGCATAGTCAGCACATGTGAATACATACTGGTATTTGTATTTGTGCTCAAATCTTATATCTACAACAAACAAATACTTCATATGCTATCACAATTAAACAAATTCCTAATTTCTTCTACATTTGCTGTTTGTTGTTTTAAAAAACTAAATTAACTAAAACCAAGTAAGCCATTTAAGTTTTATATTAGACTATTCGCATACAATCAAACCAAGAATTTAACAACTATAAAATATTTTTTACTAGCTGATGTACCCATTCAACCCACAGGGAAGACCTGAAGGGGCCAGAACCTGTTTGCATGTCTTTTACTATTAATTTGTCTTCCTTTTTTTGTTTTTTCAGGAGTTTCATTTAATCATATTAATTGTTATCCCTCTGCTTTGGTTATCCTAATTTTTGATAAGCTTTCTCTATTTTGTCATAGCATCAACTTACTTTAGCTTTCTTTTGCTAAGCAACATATTTCTTGCACTGTTTCTAAACTATTTTAAGTTTTATTCAAAATTTTAGTTTAGAATTTACTTCATAGCTTCGATGACGAGGAACCCACTTTGAGACTAATAATGGCTGGAGACGGCTTGAATGGGTAATGAAGAAAAACTTTAATATAAGTTTAACATAACAGCAAATGTACAACGTTTCGACAAGATTTTGATGGTGACATTATTACTTCATAGATGGTGTAAAAAGCATTCAATTGAAATGCAACATGGAGATGGCTTGATGCTGTAAACATGCCATCTTTTAATCCGAATGTTAACCAATATCTCCAAATCCTTGATTTAATCTATAATGATATTGAAAGAGCTTATAGTGAAAGTAGTCATTTATAAAAAACAAAATTGACACAAAATCCCAACTTAACTGGGATCTGAACATGAGACTTTCCCATGAAAGTCGAGTGCTGTAAACATTGAGCCACTTTAACATTCAGTTATTGAAGTCCAGTGGTAACAAATATTAATTTAAAATATCACAGTATTAATGTTTTTCTGAATATTGAAAAAGCTTGCTCTAAACATCTCTTATTAATAAATAAAAATTATAAGAAATCCTAACTATAGTGGTATTTGAACATGAGACTTCCGATTTGAATGCTCTAACCACTGAGGCAATTTGAGTTTATAGTTTGAGTTTATAAAAAGTTGGAAGCCTTAGTGAACAATGTATAAATATAGTCATCCAAGTGAGCACAAGCAAAGCAAAGTGAAAGTAAAGTTCAGTCAGAGAAAAATTACTTAGCCTTTGTGCGAGTGATTGGCCTTAACAGACGATATTTTAAAGTGAGTTTCACAGATTAACAGAAATAAGGGCTATAATTTGTATTGTCAAAGGGTGTTCTGAAGTAATTTAAACCATCTGTATGGACTTTGACGAAAAGGAGAATTATTTAAAGTTTGAAATACAACTATGGTAACCTATAGAGTAACATAAGTGAATCTATTGCAGATTGTACAGTAAGAAACAAAGTAGAGAAAAATAGTTTGTTTCATCAATTGGATTTTAAAATAATTGAATCAGCCTGAGTAGACTTTTGACAAAAAAGAGAATTATTTAGTTTTAGATAAAACTGCGATATCCTATAATGTAAAGAATTTTTGTACATATGTTTGACTTGTTTTGAATGTATATATTATTTTAAAACAAGTAGATTGTGTGCTGTCCATTTATTGTTCGAATTTATTGCCAACAAGTCACAGACATCTACTGTAGAAGAATCCCAGCCCACATATATTTAAAGTCCTGACAGAGAACCTTGATTACTCAACATGTCAAATTGACTTATTTTTTTAACTATATGAAATATACCAAGCTGAAATACCCATCAACTGACAGGGAATGTTTAAACTTAATTAAAACAATGCAAGTTTAACAGCAATCATATATTTCAAAGTAATAACTTGAATGTAAACTTTATCTCAAAATTTTAAAATTATAACAATGCTTCTTCATAAACAACATTTGCAGTTTGCTTTCCATCTACCAACAAATAAAGATTTTGAGGTGATCCCACCCTTGAACACCCTACATCTCATTGACCATGAGAAAAGCATGGTTATTTGAGAAACAATTCTGCAACTTTCATAGTTTGACCTTGAATCCCTTTAGAATATTCAACACTGTCTCAAGCATCAAGCTGCTAAGATTGTTTTAGGTTGACACAATAGGCTAGGAGTAATTAACAAACAGGCTTTACAAAATAGAAATAGGGTTAAGTTCAATTTTGACCCTCTTAAAACATTCCCCATAGTTTATAGTGTTTACATACAACTTTTAGTTGACATTGGCCCAACAGGCTCAGAGGAGTTAGGGTGCAAATAAACAAAGATTTTGTTTTTATATATAGATGGACCAATTCAATACTTTGAACAATAGAAACCCCTAGAATGTTTCCCACACATAATATTTCTTGCTGAAATTAAGAAGTTAAAACTTACATAACACAAATTTGACATACAATAGACATCACAAAACTCAAAGGTCACACATAATTGTGTTAAGCAAAATCCACTGAATACCGAATTTTATCACTTAGAGAACCTTGGTTACTCAACACGAAAGGTGACTAGAAGTTTAGGCCCCTAATTATATATATAGCTATCAAAACTTAAAGAAAGACATCTAGAAGCTGCAAGCCTAAACTTCAAAACAATTGAAATATTAAAATAATTTTGTGATTTTCCAACTATTTTTTTCCTCCTATATGAAATAAATTATGATAACCTTTTATTCCAACACTAAAATAAAGTTTACCTCTCTATGGACATGAGAAACAAAACACCCTTCAAAAGACAAACCAGGTATTCAATCTTCACTATCTGGCTGTCTCCGAAAGGAAGCTAGATAGCTAACAGAATCCTGTTTCTATTAGAATGAACTTTCTTGAACTCTGGAATAGTGGGGGGAGTAACAGTTACAGCTTTGAAGTGGTGGAGAAACCTTCTGCTCTATTATCAACCATTAATACAAAACAGATAAACAATTGTCTGGCTTATAACATTAATAATAAAAGAAAATATAAATATGACAAATATCAAAACAAACCTGAGTTACTTCCATACCTCCAAAATAATAAAATACTAGCTCCCAGGCCTTTTCCAGCTGAAATAACCCAACCCTAGTTCTGATCAAAGCCATCTGAGATTAACAGAATCATTGGAGGTGCGACTGGTGGATGACATCTACCAACATGAGTTCTCACTAGCAGGTGAGACAGCAGACACTGAATGGTGAAGTAAGTGGACCCATAAGGCAGAGGTAAGCCTCTATGAGCTGGAAGGTTTACTGATGAAACAACCATGGATCACAATGAAACCTGGGTTCAAATAGAACTGATGGATAAAATGATGAGGCAACCTCATCATTCTACCACTCTATAGCAGGGTCTCCCACTTATCAAAGTTTAGGAAGTTTTAGCCTAGTGTTGGCTGAAAAATCTGTAAAAGAAAAGCTTATAATGGCCTCACAGATTCCTGTAAGTAAGGCTAAACAGATTTCTCCTCCAATGTTTAAGGATACAGCCAAGGAAAATCTGGTCCAATTCCTTAATCATTTCAGACAGGTCACTATCTAAAATGAACAGATTCAAGGACATGCAATGCAATGCCTGATGCTGAATCTATATGGTTCAGTACTTGACTCAATAAAGCATTTGAATAAGAAGGAAAGTACTAAAAGTACTTGTCTGGCTGTTCTTGGATATTCAGCTGAGGAAGTTCCAGCTCCAATAGTTAAAGCAAAATAAGAGCTTAAGTTTATCAAATAGCTATAACCAGAAGAAACTTTTAACAACTTAAACTACTGAAATATTGTGATAATTATCAATCAACTTGATCATTTAGGAATCATTCATACATTTAATCACCTTACAATACAAATATGATTTTTCAAGGAAATTTGCATATACACAGTAACTCATTATATCATCAGTAAATGTTATTAAGAATTAATCACACAGCCATCAGTTTTATTTGCATTTTTAAAAAATACAATTCTTAAGTTATTTTGCAAGAAACCTTGAGGCCAAATGTACCACTCACTTACAGCAGTATTTCTGTTAAAAAAAAGTGAAATGTAAGCATAAAAAAATTACAAAGTTTATCACCTTAGAATCAGAAAAATCTTCAAGTAGAACAATCTTAAGAAACTTAAAATTACTGAGTATCTTAAACCTATAACTTCTATAAAAAAAAACCTAACTATTCCTAAACTTGAATCTTATTCTTTGTCTTTTTTCATACAAAATTCAGTGTAATAAACAAACTCTTTCATAAGTCACTATGATAACCATGTAAGCCCATTACCAACCCCCCTCCAATCAGTAATGTATTAATTTATATCAAACTAAATTTGAGAATAACAGTTAATTCAAAATTGTGGGCATTTTCATCATGTGCTCTAAATGATGATGATTAATAAAATATTTTATTTGCTAACATACCTTTACAAGTAATATTCCCATCCAAAATAGCTATCAAATTACCATTATTATATTAAAATTTTCTTAAACTTTGTTACTCATTACAATGAAATACCACATATATTGTTCCTCAAATACTTGAATAAATATTCCAAAATTTAATGCCTCAACCAAAATCCATTTTAAAACCCTTCTTGAATGAAATAAAAATAAAATTTTATGCTATAGGTAGTTTTCCTAATGAATTCAACTTGAAAATCTTAAAAAGTAAAATAAGTCAACAACACCTTGGCATTATAGTTTATACTTATATTCAACTTTTCCATAAAGTCTTCAGTTCAACTTTCCAGAATATTCTGTCATTGGCCACCCCCAAAACTTTAAATACAGTTTATCTTTAAGTTCAGAAACTTCGGAACCAGTATGTTTTTCCAGAGAAACAATTTGCCTAAACTTGAAAATGGTAACCACCAACTTTGTAGTGTACACTTGTATATCCATCAAATTATTATAATTATACGCTAATAAAAGTAGTACTGCTCTTACAAGTTACAGCAATACGATTCTCTCACTTAGGTATTAACTAATGTAACGGTAATTAATAAAATAACGCCATTGATAATGGTATAATAATGACGAAGGTACTATAAAGTATAAATATAATATGCTTAGTATAATTTTTGGTGTGTATAAAATAAATAATACTTTAAAAACATAAAAGTTAAAATCATACTATTATTCGTTAATTTCCTTTATAAATTAATGTTCATATATATATTTACTTAAATCATTAACATATTTATTTACTACTGCTACTAGCGCAAGTTCTTGCATGATTTACCTATTTTTTTGTGGGTTGACTTAAATAAGACGACATAAAATTATGACAAGACTACATTGGACTTAATCGAACAGTGAGAAATATAGTAACACAACGTAGAACTTGTCGGCAACTACTACGAACAGTCATTCCCTAGAGGCTACTTCACTGCAAAACATAAAAGACAAGCAGAATAACTTACTAGTCATCTAAAATATTGTTTGCAAAGCTTTTCAAAATACACGCAATCTTGATACAATTTTATAAAATGAGATAAGAAATAATATTTTGAAAAAATATATAGCATGCTGCACATAATAATCGATATATACAAGTATAAATTTAAGTAGTATCAATTAATTAAATAAAGAAATGTTCCTACAGTTTACACGTGTTTGTTTTTGAAGCGCAAAGCTACACGTCACAGAGGAGAATCGAACCCATGATTTTAACGTTTTATTACTGGGTGACAAAACTTTACAAAATATATATAAGTTATAAAGTTTTATTGTTCAAAGCGAGCAACAAATGAAAAAGTAACAAAGAAATATTGGGTATCTAAATAGAATATCGTGAGTTTATTGTCGTGTAATACTAATAGTAATAGGTAATTTTAAATATTATCTTTCACTTGAGAGACGTTTTGCATAAAATATTCTTGTGTTATTATACTAAAAAATGCATTTACAAGTTACACCGATAACTACTGAAAGTTAAAACATACAAAAGATAATGACACATTTTTCTTTCCTCATATTACTTTTATATATTATAATAAGATAAAACGATATTATTACACGTCACACACACGCTACTCATGGCTATACTGTATACACAATTTATGTCTACGTAATACGTAGCGTATCGCAATTATAACTTACCGTAAGTTTTCATTATTTTCACATTTCTATCCTTACTGATTTTCATAGAGACAGAATATGATAACTACGCTCTTACCTTACACTGGTGCAAAACTGTAGCCTTCGAGACCTTAAAATAAATATTTCTTTGGTGGAATCACCGTCTATTCGATCAAGTAACTTAATCTGGAATAGTTATACTGTCTTCGAGTAACTAAATCATATACGTCGACAGCGACTTTCCCTCCAACAGCAAAGTCTACATGTAGAAAACCTCCCAGTTTCCATACATGTTATTTTTTGAAAGGCCAGCTGTGAGAAATAATCTTATTATCATGTGACAACCACGACGCTACTACGCAAGTGGGTGTATCGCGTGATCCTTAGCTATTTCATGAAAGCTAGAATCAGCAGCATATGGCAAAATAAGCGGTAAAAGTCTAACTGGTCTGACATGGAAAGTTTCAAGTGTTGGTGGGTAACATTGGAAACTTCCCAAACCCCTTTGGATAAGCTCTAGGACCAGAAATACTGAAACTGGGTGAAAGGTTGGTTGTGATTTAGTCGTTCAAGGTACAAAATTAATCACCTTTCGAACCAGTAGAAGAAAAATATTTATGGTTTATTGTAAAAAAACACAAAAAACGAGCATATAGTTACTTCTCACTTTTTCTTAATTTGAAAAGTTAATCCATCATATTTAGTCACTAACATTCTTTTGTTTATAATAAAATATATTAGTTAACTTTCCTTACATTTATCATAGCATATTCCAATAGGAGAACCACGTGAATTTCCAAATATATGTATAAATATATATTCGTTTAACTTGAAGGATGCAGCTAAATAAGTATCGTTTGAAAATTTTTGTTTGCTTGTTTTGGTTACTTTTTAAAGCAACAACCGCTCCAAACAAAAATAAAAAAGAAGCACAAACAGTATATAATATGGTACACTCTTACATAGAATCAAAGATGCTATTAACCCAAGCCCCCTGTGGTACCGCGGGTATGTCTGCGGATTTACAACCAGGTTTCGATACCCATGGCGGGCAGAGTACAGATAGCCCATTCTGTAGCTTAGTGAATAATTACAAACAAACAAAGTATTAACGTAACAATATAACACAATAAATTGGGCCCGGCATGGCCAGGCGGTTAGGGCGCTCGACTCGCAATCTGTGGGTCGCACCCTGTCCCACCAAACATGCTCGCCCTTTCAGCCGTGGGGGCGTTATAATGTAATGATCAATCCCACTATTCGTTGGTAAAAGATTAGCCCAAGAGTTGGCGGTCGGTGGTGATGACTAGCTGCCTTTCTTTCTAGTCTTTTACTGCTAAATTAGGGACGGTTAACACAGATAGCCCTCGTGTAGCTTTGCGCGAAATTCAAAAACAAAACAAAAACAAAACCATTCTTATCAATGATGCTTTTCCATCTTACAATTGCATTGTTAATACCCCGATTAAAGAAATCACTTGGCTTTGAAGCAAATAACATGTCGATGTTCTCTTTAACACCTCCCATATTTGCAACGTTTTCCTATTAAGATGGTGTTGCAGCGAACGAAAAAGATGGTAATCTGATGGTACTGTTACGTCTCCGTTTGTTAATTGA